>NC_133336.1:93719497-93992290 GCF_042186555.1 Aquarana catesbeiana | reverse complement strand
TTTTGAACAGCGGGGGATAGTTGGTAGCGAATAACTTGTCAAATCTAGGGGTTAGGTTGATGCCTTAATAGGGAATATATGATGAGCACCAGGTGAAAGGGATGTGTGTTTGTAGACGTTTAAGAAGGTCTGGGGAGATTGAGATGTTCATGGCTGTGGATTTGGACACGTTGACACGGAGACCTGATGCATCCCCAAACTGCTCGAGGAGCTTAATAATGTTAGGGATGGAGATGAGGGGCGAAGTAACAAAGAGGAGTAGGTCATCCGCGAATAGGGCACATTTATGTTTTTGCGGGCCGCATATGACTCCTTAGTGTACTGTGTCCTCTGTAGTGTGCACCTAAAGCTACCTAAAGACAATTGCTATTGTTCTGATCCTATTAGTACCACAGGCGGGTAGCTGCAGTATTTACAGTTAGTGTGCTGTGTCCTCCGCACAGTGTGCCCCTAAAGCTACTTGAAGAAAATTGGTGGTGTTCTTCTGATCCTATTAGTACCACAGGCAGGCAGCTACAGTATTTACAGTTAGTGTATTGTGTCCTCTGCACAGTGTGCACCTAAAGCTACCTGAAGAAAATTGGTGATGTTCTTCTGATCCTATTAGTACCACAGGCAGGCAGCTGCAGTATTTACAGTTAGTGTACTGTGTCCTCTGCACAGTGTGCACCTAAAGCTACCTGAAAAAAAATGGTGGTGTTCTTCTGATCCTATTAGTAACACAGGCAGGCAGCTGCAGTATTTACAGTTCGTGCACTGTGTCCTCTGCACAGTGTGCACCTAAAGCTAACTGAAGACAATTGCTGTTGTTCTGATCCTATTAATACCACAGGCAGGCAGCTGCAGTATTTACAGTTAGTGTACTGTGTCCTCTGCACAGTGTGCACCTAAAGCTACCTGAAGACAATTGCTGGTGTTCTTCTGATCCTATTAGTACCACAGGCAGGCAGCTGCAGTGTTTACAGTTAGTGTACTGTGTCCTCTGCACAGTGTGCACCTAAAGCTACCTGAAGACAATTGCTGTTGTTCTGATCCTATTAATACCACAGGCAGGCAGCTGCAGTATTTACAGTTAGTGTACTGTGTCCTCTGCATAGTGTGCACCTTAAACTACCTGAAGACAACTGCTGGTGTTCTTCTGATCCTATTAGTATCACAGGCAGGCAGCTGCACTATTTACAGTTAGTGTACTGTGTCCTCTGCACACTGTGCACCTAAAGCTACTTGATGAACATTGGTGGTGTTATTCTGATCCTATTAGTACCACAGGCAGGCAGCTGCAGTATTTACAGTTAGTGTACTGTGTCCTCTGCACAGTGTGCACCTAAAGCTAACTGAAGACAATTGCTGTTGTTCTGATCCTATTAATACCACCGGCAGGCAGCTGCAGTATTTACAGTTAGTGCACTGTGTCCTCTGCACAGTGTACACCTAACACTACCTGAAGACAATTGCTGGTGTTCTTCTGATCCTATTAGTACCACAGGCAGGCAGCTGCAGTATTTACAGTTACTGTAATGTGTCCTCTGCACAGTGCGCACCTAAAGCTACCTGAAGAAAATTGGTGGTGTTCTTCTGATCCTATTAGTACCATAGGCAGGCAGCTACAGTATTTACAGTTAGTGTACTGTGTCCTCTGCACAGTGTGCACCTAAAGCTAACTGAAGACAATTGCTGGTGTTCTTCTGATCCTATTAGTACCACAGGCAGGCAGCTGCAGTATTTACAGTTAGTGTACTGTGTCCTCTGCACAGTGTGCACCTAAAGCTACCTGAAGAACATTGGTGGTGTTATTCTGATCCTATTAGTACTGCAGGCAGCTGCAGTATTTACAGTTAGTGTACTGTGTCCTCTGCACAGTGTGCACCTAAAGCTACTTGAAGAAATTTGCTGGTGTTCTTCTGATCCTATTAGTACCACAGGCAGGCAGCTGCAGTATTTACAGTTAGTGTACTGTGTCCTCTGCATAGTGTGCACCTAAAGCTACCTGAAGACAACTGCTGGTGTTCTTCTGATCCTATTAGTATCACAGGCAGGCAGCTGCACTATTTACAGTTAGTGTACTGTGTCCTCTGCACACTGTGCACCTAAAGCTACTTGATGAACATTGGTGGTGTTATTCTGATCCTATTAGTACCACAGGCAGGCAGCTGCAGTATTTACAGTTAGTGTACTGTGTCCTCTGCAGTGTGCACCTAAAGCTGCCTAAAGACAATTGCTGTTGTTCTGATCCTATTAGTACCACAGGCAGGTAACTGCAGTATTTACAGTTAGTGTACTGTGTCCTTTGCACAGTGTGTACCTAAAGCTACCTGAAGAAAATTGGTGGTGTTCTTCTGATCTTATTAGTACCACAGTCAGGCAGCTGCAGTATTTACAGTTAGTGTACTGTGTCCTCTGCACGGTGTGCACCTAAAGCTACCTGAAGAACATTGGTGGTGTTATTCTGATCCTATTAGTACCGCAGGCAGCTGCAGTATTTACAGTTAGTGTACTGTGTCCTCTGCATAGTGTGCACCTAAAGCTACCTGAAGACAACTGCTGGTGTTCTTCTGATCCTATTAGTACCACAGGTAGGCAGCTGCAGTATTTACAGTTAGTGTACTGTGTCCTCTGCACACTGTGCACCTAAAGCTACTTGATGAACATTGGTGGTGTTATTCTAATCCTATTAGTACCACAGGCAGGCAGCTGCAGTATTTACAGTTAGTGTACTGTGTCCTCTGCATAGTGTGCACCTAAAGCTACCTGAAGACAACTGCTGGTGTTCTTCTGATCCTATTAGTACCACAGGCAGGCAGCTGCAGTATTTACAGTTAGTGTACTGTGTCCTCTGCACACTGTGCACCTAAAGCTACTTGATGAACATTGGTGGTGTTATTCTGATCCTATTAGTACCACAGGCAGGTAGCTGCAGTATTTACAGTTAGTGTACTGTGTCCTCTGCAGTGTGCACCTAAAGCTACCTAAAGACAATTGCTGTTGTTCTGATCCTATTAATACCACAGGCAGGTAACTGCAGTATTTACCGTTAGTGTACTGTGTCCTCTGCACAGTGTGTACCTAAAGCTACCTGAAGAAAATTGGTGGTGTTCTTCTGATCTTATTAGTACCACAGTCAGGCAGCTGCAGTATTTACAGTTAGTGTACTGTGTCCTCTGCACAGTGTGCACCTAAAGCTACATGAAGACAATTGCTGTTGTTCTGATCCTATTAATACCACAGGCAAGCAGCTGCAGTATTTACAGTTAGATATATAATTGAACACGAATACCCACAATTTCAACTAGCACCACATCCCATAGATAGAGGTAGTAGATAAAGGGAAGTTGGGATTTTTAAGGTGCAATTAAAGAGAATTGTCAATTATATAAAAGATGCATTTATTTGAAAAATAGAAATTCATCCAATAAAAACAAAGAATAGAAAATACTTATGGCAAGTACAGTTCAATACAGTAACAGTGATATAGCAATGCAGGATGGACTTCCCAACATGTTTTGCCCCTATAAACGGGCTTCTTCAGGGGATGCTGGTCACATGCACAGTACAGTGCCTTCTAACAAAAATAAATAAACAATTAGAATATTTCTGGTGTCTGTACAGAAGATTCACAATTTACAAATCTTACAACCAAATCTATGCATATGCGTCTCCCAAGAACAGGGCACTGCTGCTTACCCGTATCTCCTATGAATAGGGAATTTATTGCTACTGCCAGGATGACTAGTGGTTTCTGCTACATCAAAGCATCCATGTACTACAGACGATCATAGATGGTATAAAAGACCAACTGAAAATGGAAAAGACACAACACTAACCCCTAATATCTGAGGAAGAGATGGAATTTCCTTACAGACTTATGGGCAAGAAAGAGTAAAAATAAGAATAAAAATCAAAAGGAACTTACAGGAGCAAATGTAGCAGCTAGCTTGAAGCCAGAGGCCAAAGCACCATCAGATAGTAACTCACTTAGCAAGTATATCTAGTGAAAAAATAAGGCAGTAATAAGCAAATAATCCGCTGTATAAGCAACAGTGGAACAGAGACATAGTCTTCAAAAAAGGAGAGGGGAAATATTATAACTAACTTTCATATTTGCCAAGAGAACCTAGGGTAAAATAGCTCGTAGTTGTTACCTGGATAAAGAGAAGTAATGTGCATGGGTCTCTGGAATCCTGCAATGTCTCCATGCTGCTAATGGTGGCTATTTATACCATCCATCCGGTCCGTGGGACCGGATGCAGACGTGAAGGCTGCACTGTACATGCACGCGCGTCACCATGGCAATAGACTCCTTCACCTCCACCGAGTCCTATGGCTCGGTCAACGAGGTGGGGAAAGGAGTCCCTCTGGTGGTAGGAGAAGGAAATCCCACCTGTCAAGAAGACAAGTGGAGATTCCTAAGCCACGGTGACGCACACACCGTGCGTGCAGGAGATCGGGTGTCGGGCTAATTAGCAACGGCACCCTGGGCGTCCATACGATCGCCCAAAGCTGCACACAAAGACCATGAGGAACAGAATATTTCCCCCCAAAAAAGGGGGAAAGACCAGAGGCAAAGCTATAGATGGAAACAATACTGGGGGACACACATAGCCATGAAAAAGGGGGACGCAGATACATTTACAATGGCGAATATACATAATTATTATTTATAAAAACTTAACAAAGAGAAAAAGAAAAAAGGAGAAAAGGAAAAAACATGCATAGTTTAAATAACAATATGCAAGAACTATATGACAATTGTAATATTTTATTGTGATATAATTACATGTTAGCCATTCAAAATAACAAGTATTTATGGTTGCTCTAAAGTACAAAAGAAGAAACATAATTTTAATTATATTAAAAATTCAGATGGGTCTACTTATATGATGATTAATAATAATTTATGAATATATATTTATGGCCAAGATGGAAGTGAGGGGGGGGGTTTTTTGGGGGGAGGAAAGGGGGACAGGAGGAGGGGGGTGGAGGAGAAGGAAGGGGGAAAAAGGGGGGATAGAGAAAAGAAGTTGTAGGAGCGTCAAAGATCACTTTGCTATAAAAAAGGTTTATAACTAAGCATATCATTTATTCTAGGGTATTCTGTAGCTTTGAGTAAATAGATTCATCGTGATTCTAGTTGTAACAGTTTTTGATCATTACTACCTCCCCTGGCATCAGGGGGAATGTGCTTCAAAACCATGAATTTGATTGTATTTAAACTGAAACCGTGAAAGAGGCCTACATGGCGACTAATTGGCGGTGCTCCGTAGGCATTCAAGGGGCTACGCAAGCACAAAGGCAAAAAGATGCCATGCGGTGCTTGAGCTGGTGTGCTTGGGGGACAGGAGCCACACTGGGGCAGAGATTCTGTTAGCTCTGCAGGGACAAGTTCAGAGGTGGTTGACGCCACGCCAGCTTAAGGCAGGTATGGTGGTTTGGGACAATGGCACCAACCTCCTGTCCGCCCTCCGACAGGGACAACTGGCCCATGTGCCCTGTTTGGCTCACATCCTTAACTTGGTGGTGCAGCGGTTCTTGGGCAGGTACCCAGGCTTATGGTCCTGAGGCAGGCCAGGAATATATAATATACATATAATACATATAATGCCAGTGCTCGGCTGGCTGACCTCCAAAAGGAATTTAACCTGTCCAAGAACCGCCTAATCTGTGACATGCCCACCAGGTGGAACTCAACGTGGCCATGCTGCAGCGGCTGCACATGCAGCAGAGGGCCATCAATGAGTGCCTATGCGACTATGGCACCAGAACAGGGTCAGGGGAGCTTGTTTTTTTCCCCACACCAGTGGGCTATGATCAGGGATGCATGCACTGTCCTGTCACCATTTGAAGAGGCCACGAGGATGGTGAGCAGTGACAGTGCATGCGTCAGTGACACTGTCCCTCTTGTCCACCTGTTGGAGCACACGCTACGTGGAATAATGAACAGGGCACTTGAGGCAGAACAGAGGGAGGAAGAGGAGGACTTCCTTACCTCTCAAGGCCCCCTTTATCCAGACAGTGTTCCTGCGTGCCCGCCGATCACACAGGAAGAGGAGGAGGAGGGGGATTGTGTCAGCATGGAGGTGGAGCCTGGCACTCAGCATCAGCAACAGTCTTTAAGGGATCATTTACAGTCCCAAGAAACCCATGGACTTGTACGTGGCTGGGAGGAGGTGGCTGAGGATCATGTCGTCCTTAGTGACCCAGAGGACTCCGGACCAAATGCCTCAGCAAACCTACGCTGCATGGCCTCCCTGATCCTGCAAAGCCTGCGAAAGGATCCTCGTATTCGTGGTATCAAGGAGAGGGATTATTACTGGCTGGCAACCCTCCTTGATCCACGTTACAAGGGTAAAGTTGCAGACCTTATCTTAGCATCGAAGAGGGAGCAGAGGATGAAACATCTTCGGGAGGCTTTGCAGAAAGGTTTGTGCAATGCGTTTCCAGAGCCTGCGAGGTTACAATTTCCTGGTTCTCCTGGACAACGTGTTGCTGAGGCTTCGATCAGTCACAGAAGGAGCAGTGGAGAATATGGCCTTCTGACCGATGCGTTAAGACAATTTTTTTGGCTGCAGCCCCAAGGTCTGATGGGTTCCAGCAACCATTGCCAGCGTCTGATTCACATGGTGCAGGATTACCTATGGGCAAGATCAGACTTGGACACCTTTCCCACCGAAAATCCTCTGGGTTACTGGGTCTTGAGAATGGATCACTGGCCAGAGCTTGCACAGTATGCAATTGAGCTACTGGCCTGTTCTGCATCCAGAGTTCTTTCGGAACATTCAGTGCTGCTGGAGGCTTTGTAACCGATCACAGGGTGCGCCTGTCCACCGAATCGGTCGATTGGCTGACCTTCATAAAAATGAATCAGTCTTGGATCATCAGCTACCAAGCACCTGATGCTGATGTAACGATTGATTTTTTTTTTTTAATGTGAGATCCCTTCAAGACTACCTATGCTGATGCTGAGTGACTATCCTGTTATGCTGAGTGACAATCCTCTTCCTCCTCAATTTTCTTTTCAATATTTTTATTGTTTTCAAGTTGTACAAAAATACATGTTAGTTTCAAATACAGGTAAGGCAAGTCAGGTGAGAATACAAAACTGATACAGGTGTACAACAACCACAATTATCTATGATTGACCACTAGATAAAGTAGGTATGCGATCACCCTGCCCAGGAATTACCTGGGACTAATACTAGATCAGGGAGACTAGTTCGTTCGAACCCGCTGTCCGAATGCAGCAGCAAGTCAATCCTGTTCAAACGACTAAAGATCGAATCGGTGAATGAACAGGAGTATGACTGATCATGATAGGACATCTCTCCACCCCAAGGGGAACTCACTGTGACAGACCTGGTCAATTCCTCCAGACAATGCAAATGGTTGTTTGAATGGGAGAAGCGTGTCTGCCCTGATCTGCCCCTGAAGTTTCATTGTGGGGG
Organism: Aquarana catesbeiana; assembly: GCF_042186555.1. Taxonomy (NCBI): domain Eukaryota; kingdom Metazoa; phylum Chordata; class Amphibia; order Anura; family Ranidae; genus Aquarana; species Aquarana catesbeiana. The sequence goes on along the minus strand of NC_133336.1, from coordinate 93,984,851 downwards.
ATATGTGGAGTTATGCGGACATAGAAACAAATAATCAGCTCTTTATGGTATTGAGTGTTCGGTTCTAGGTACCTTACTTTATGGCCAAATCCATTACCGTTTAAGAGGCTATTCGAATGATATCGGCCGACATCCACCTGGAGGCAAAAAGACAAGGGAGATGCTTCCTCTCCACGTGAAGAGATATAGGGAAGGGAAAAGAAGAGAGAAAAGAAAAGCGAGTAAGAGTAGGATGAAAAGAAGGTCACATAGAGAGTGTGGGAATAATCGGGGTCAACTATGAGCCTGGAAGCAATAGTATTCCTACGTATTTCACCCAAGGCTCCCAGATTAATTCAAATTTGTGGGTTTTGTCCAGCAGCTTGCTGACAATCTTCTCCTGGGCCATGATCCAGGAGATTTTACGTTTCATCGCAGCTAACGGTACAAAGTGCCTTTTTGCAGTTCCTGGATATGGTGATTTTGGCTCCGAAGAGCATATACAGTTGCAATAAAAAGTATGTGAACCCTTTTGGAATGATATGGATTTCTGCACAAATTGGTCACAAAATGTGATCTGATCTTCATCTAAGTCACAACAGTAGACAGTCACAGTCTGCTTAAACTAATAACACACAAAGAATTAAATGTTACCATGTTTTTATTGAACACACCATGTAAACATTCACAGTGCAGGTGGAAAAAGTATGTGAACCTCTAGACTAATGAGATCTCCAAGAGCTAATTGGAGTGAGGTGTCAGCCAACTAGATTTCAATCAATGAGATGAGATTGGAGCTGTTGGTTACAGCTGCACTGCCCTATAAAAAACATACACCAGTTCTGGGTTTGCTTTTCACAAGAAGCATTGCCTGATGTGAATGATGCCTTGCACAAAAGAGATCTCAGAAGACCTACGATTAAGAATTGTTGACTTGCATAAAGCTGGAAAGGGTTATAAAATTATCTCCAAAAGCCTTGCTGTTCATCAGTCCACGGTAAGACAAATTGTCTATAAATGGAGAAAGTTTAGCACTGCTGCTACTCTTCCTAGGAGTGGGCATCCTGTAAAGATGACTGCAAGAGCACAGCACAGACTACTCAGTGAGGTGAAGAAGAATCCTAGAGTGTCAGATAAAGACTAATGGGGCGTACACACGGTCGGACTTTTCGTCTACAAAAGTCCGACAGCCTGTCCGACAGACTTCCGGCGGACTTTCGGCGGACTTGCAGCAGACTTTCTAACGAACTGACTTGCCTACACACGACCACACAAAAGTCCGACGGATTTGTACGTGATGACGTACACCGGACTAAAATAAGGAAGTTCATAGCCAGTAGCCAATAGCTGCCCTAGCGTGGGTTTTTGTCCGTCGGACTAGCACACAGACGAGCGGATTTCGGGGTCCGTCGTAGTTACGACGTAAAGATTTGAAGCATGTTTCAAATCTAAAGTCCGTCGGATTTGAGGCTGAAAAAGTCTGCTGAAAGTCCGGAGAAGCCCACACACGATCGGATTACCAGCCAGCTTTAGTCCGTCGGCGTCCGTTGGACTTTTGTAGACAAAAAGTCCGACCGTGTGTACGCCCCATTACAAAAGTCTCTGGCATATGCTAACATCCCTGTTAGCGAATCTACGATACGTAAAACACTAAACAAGAATGGATTTCAATGGAGGATACTACAGAGGAAGCCACTGCTGTCCAAAAAAACCATTGCTGCACGTTTACAGTTTGCACAAGAGCACCTGGATGTTCCACAGCAGTACTGGCAAAATATTCTGTGGACAGATAAAACCAAAGTTGAGTTGTTTGGAAGAAACACACAACATTAATGCCCCGTACACACGGTCGGATTTTACGACAGAAAATGTGTGATAGGACCTTGTTGTCGGAAATTCCGACCGTGTGTAGGCTCCATCACACATTTTCCATCGGATTTTCCGACACACAAAGTTTGAGAGCAGGATATAAAATTTTTCAACAACAAAATTCGTTGTCGGAAATTCCGATCGTGTGTACACAAATCCGACGACAAAGTGCCACGCATGCTCAGAATAAATAAAGAGATGAAAGCTATTGGCCACTGCCCCGTTTATAGTCCAGACGTACGTGTTTTATGTCACCGCGTTTAGAACGATCGGATTTTCAGACCACTTTGTGTGACCGTGTGTATGCAAGACAAGTTTGAGCCAACATCCGTCGGAAAAAATCCTAGGATTTTGTTGTCGGAATGTCCGAACAAAGTCTGACCGTGTGTACGGGGCATATGTGTGGAGAAAAAGAGGCACAGCACACCATCATCAAAACCTCATACCAACTGTGAAGTATGGTGGTGGGGGCATCATGGTTGGGGCTGCTTTGCTGCATCAGGGCCTGGACGGATTGCTATCATTAAAGGAAAAATGAATTCCCAAGTTCATCAAGACATTTTGCAGGAGAACTTAAGGCCATCTGTCCACCAGCTGAAGCTCAACAGAAGATGGATGTTGCAACAGGACAACGACCCAAAGCATAGAAGTAAATCAACAACAGAATGGCTTAAACAGAAGTAAATATGCCTTCTGGAGTGGCCCAGTCAGAGTCCTGACCTCAACCCGATTGAGATGTTGTGGCATGATCTCAAGAAAGCGATTCACACCAGACATCCCAAGAATATTGCTGAACTGAAACAGTTCTGTAAAGAAGATTGGTCAAGAATTACTGCTGACCGTTGTGCACGTCTGATCTGCAACTACAGGAAACGTTTGATTGAAGTTATTGCTGCCAAAGGAGGTTCAACCAGTTATTAAATCCAAGGGTTCACATACTTTTTCCACTTGCACTGTAAATGTTTACATGGTGTGTTCAATAAAAACATGGTAACATTTAATTCTTTGTGTGTAATTAGTTTAGGGGACTGTGATTGTCTAATGTTGTGACTTGAGTGATGAAGATCAGATCACATTTTATGACCAATTTTTGCAGAAACCCATATCATTTCAAAACGGTTCACATACTTTTATGGTAACTGTAAAAGATCAAAGTGCTACGTAAACTGTTGGCGCTATATAAATACTGTATAATAATAATAATAATAATAATCAAAGATTGTGTATGTTTGGAAATTTTTTCTACCTGGACATTGAGAAGTGCTATTTCCGGAACCTGTGGAACAGCGACTCCTGTTATCTTCCGTAATATGTGGAAAAAGCCATTCCAAAAGTTCCGGAGTCGAGGGCATGTCCACCAAGTGTGGAGTAGAGATCCAACATGGCCACATCCCCTGAAACACAGTGGGGATGAGTCTGGAAATATTTTAGCAAGGGTGGCAGGCACTGTACCAGCGTGTCATAATTTTAACGCTAGCTTCCATTAGAGAAATGTTCATGATACCCTTGAAAGATCTTTGAAAGCATCGATACCATTTATTCAAGTCCCACTCATCTGCCGGGTCTTGTTCCCAAATTCGGGCATAAAAAGGTTTGTTTATATTACTGACTAGGGAGTTGTAGATAATGGAGATACCCCCCCTCTGATCCTTTATGTTTGAGCACCACGTCTCGTATGCGGTCAGTGGAGGGGGATTAGAATTATCAGACCATTTGGATCAGAGGAAGTGAGTAATTTGGGTCAATCTATATTTTTCCAAGTTAGGCATTTCTAATTTACTCACGCAGTATCTGACAGTAAGGGCTCTCTAGAGTTTAGGAAGTGTCCAATCCTGTAGAGGCTCTTATCTATCCACCATTTGAATGCAAGTATGTTTAGGCCCGGGGGAAATTCTGGGTTGTGGAATAAGTGAGCAAGCGAGCGAATGGAAGAAGTTAGGGAGGAGTTTTTTTTAAGTTTATCTCCCAGGACCATCAAGTGTGAAAGGGTTGGGATTAGTATTGCCAGTCTGAGGCATGGGAGAGCACAAAGCAAATAGTCTATCGTGTGGCACGGTGTCGCTTGCCTCTCCATTAGTAGCCAGTCCGGTTTTGGACCCTTAGAATATGCTATGGAGATCTGAGCTATTTGCGCCGCTTGGTAATACCACCAAATATTAGGGAGGGCTAGTCCTCCTTGGGTTTTGAGTCTGTAGAGTGTTTATTTGAAGCATCGTCTGCCCTTCTGATCCGCAGATAAATTTCAGGATTGAAATCGCAGGAGTTGCGCTTTCTTGATCGGGATAGGAAGGGATCAGAAGAGATATAGGAGGCGGGGAAGGAGGGTAATTTTTATAGAGTTCACTCTGCCAAGCCAGGATAGATCATGTTTGGACCATTCGGACATGTCTGCTTCAAGTTTTTTGAACAGCGGGGGATAGTTGGTAGCGAATAACTTGTCAAATCTAGGGGTTAGGTTGATGCCTTAATAGGGAATATATGATGAGCACCAGGTGAAAGGGATGTGTGTTTGTAGACGTTTAAGAAGGTCTGGGGAGATTGAGATGTTCATGGCTGTGGATTTGGACACGTTGACACGGAGACCTGATGCATCCCCAAACTGCTCGAGGAGCTTAATAATGTTAGGGATGGAGATGAGGGGCGAAGTAACAAAGAGGAGTAGGTCATCCGCGAATAGGGCACATTTATGTTCTTGCGGGCCGCATATGACTCCTTTAATGTCTGGATGGCTACGAATGGCTATTGCGAGGGATTCTATGATGATTGCAAAAAAATCAAGGGCGATAATGGGCAACCTTGCCTGGTGCCTTTCTCTATATTAAATGTAGAAACTAGAATATCGTTGCGCTACTAAAAAAGTAAAAGAACATAATATCAGCCAGCATCACCAGTGTAATAACCGTACAATAAACATTATGATAAATAAATGCAGCGCTAGATGAAAAGAAAAGGAAAAATTGGGTGAGCTAATACTTCATGAGTATATATGTTGCGTGTAATAGCAAATAGTTCAATGTGGTAGTGATTGAACGGTACAACAAATAAAGTGAACCAGCATACTCAAATAATTGGAGGCAATGTCCATAATAAAAGTTCATCAATGTAAACAGTGTAATAATTTCAGTGATATGAACAAAAGATATATATATAAAAGTGATGTTCGATCAGGTGAATGGTCTTCATGCATTCAGAATCCACACGTGAATGGAAGGGATAAACGTGCTTACCAGACAGGGTGGACACGCTCACCATACAGCGGAGTGTCATTCAGGCATATGGATCAACTGATCCTAGAAGTGCGTGTTAGAAAGCTTTGGTAACAGGTTCCGAAGGTCCCATCTAAGACAACCCTGGATGTGGATAGTACCTTGATCACCAATAGATGGAAGAGTTCCTCTTCACGGCTAACAGGCAGTTGTCACAGGATATAGCCTTCACCGCAGCAAATATTGGTTCATATGGAGAAAGAAAAAGGTCTCCACATAGTGCATGAATCAATTAGAAAGGTTTACAAAAGATAAAAAATGATTTTTTATCTTTTGTACTTGCTGTTTACAAAGGAAAACTTTCTCTTTTTTGTGGTTTTCAATAAACCTTTCTAATTGATTCATGCACTATGTGGAGACCTTTTTCTTTCTCCATATGAACCAATATTTACTGCGGTGAAAGCTGTATCCTGTGACAACTGCCTGTTAGCCGTGAAGAGGAACTCTTCCATCTATTGGTGATCAAGGTACTATCCACATCCAGGGTTGTCTTAGATGGGACCTTCGGAACCTGTTACCAACGCTTTCTAACACGCACTTCTAGGATCGGTTGATCGATATGCCTGAATGACACTCCGCCGTATGGTGAGCGTGTCCACCCTGTCTGGTAAGTGCATTTACCTCTTCCATTCACGTGTGGATTCTGAATGCATGACGACCATTCATCTGATCGAACATCACTTTTATATATATATATGTTTTCTTCATATCACTGAAATTATTACACTGTTTACATTGATGAACTTTTATTATGGACATTGCCTCCAATTATTTGCGTATGCTGGTTCACTTTATTTGTTGTACCATTCAATCACTACCACATTGAACTATTTGCACGCAACATATATACTCATGAAGTATTATCTATATTAAATTTATTTGAGTACTTGCCCTGCAATCTTACTTGGGCGCTTGGGTTAGAGTGGAGGGAGCGTAAAATGCCTAAGAAGTTAGGGCCTAGTCCCCACCTTTCCAGGACCTTGAAAATATACTGCCATGTGACCGTGTCAAATGCTTTCTTGAAGATCAATCAAAAGCAAAAATCCCTCTTGAGGGGGACCCCCGTCCCATTGAGATCCCAAATGGGCCACCACATCAATAGCCCTTCTCACCTGGTCAGGGCCCTGTCTCCCCGGGATAAATCCCACCTGATCTTGGTAGACATACTGAGCTATGAATGAGGAAAGGCGGTTTGCCAGAATTTTTGTTAACAGCTTGAGATCATTGTTGATTAAAGAGATCGGGCGATAGTTGCCAGTCATTGTGGGGTCTTTTCCTGGCTTGGGTATAACTGAAATGTATGCTAGGTTCAGGGATTTATCCAGGGGAGAACCTATTTGCAGGGGGTTAAAGAATCTGACCAGGTAAGGTGCCAGGGTGTTGGAGAATTTTTTGTAGTAGCCCACCGAGAAACCATCTGGGCCTGGTGCGGAAATATGTTTAAGAGATTTTATTGTCTCACTGATCTCTATGGATGTAATGGGTCGTTCTAGAAGATCAGTGTGATCCGTTGAAAGTTTGGGGAGTGAAATGGAGTCGAGGAACTCATCAAGGAGGGAGAGGGGGCACGGTTTGTCATCTTTATAAAGGGAGGCATAGAAATCGTGGAAGTATGCCATAATACGTTGTGGGTTTTGTGTGATTGAGCCTGATGGTAAACGGATTTTGGGAAAAGCCAACAGACAAGGTTTGGGGGATAATTTGGTGGCTAATTTAGACCCAATCTTGTCCTTTTGAGAATAAAACCTTGCTCCCGACCAATAAAGGGGCTTCTCAGCCTCTGTAGTGAAGGCCAGGTTGAGCTTCAGCCTGTCTGATTCCAGTTTTTGTAGTGATGACTGAGTGTTTTTCGCGTTTGTTGCGCTTACAAGAGTCCTGGTATACTTTAGTGAGGCTATCTATCTCAGCTTGGTGTTCTTTTTTAATATGGGATGAAAGCTGGATAATTTTGCCCCTCATCACTGCTTTATGGGCTGCCCATAGAGTATCCGGGGAGATTGTCTCTGTGTCATTTGTGAGAAAATATTCCTTGAGGTCCTTCTCTAGCAGAGTACAGTGGACCGGATTACTTAGGAGCGATTCGTTGAGTCGCCATTTAAATTCTTTTTTTGTGTTATTGGAGTGGCGTAGGGAGAGAGTGACCATGGAGTGATCTGAAATAGGGGAGTCTCTGATAGATGATTTTACTGCGAGGGGTATGTGTGTTGCTTGAAGGAAAACATGATCTATCCTGGGTTGAGTTCCCTCCAAATGTCTACTTGTCCTGAGTCGTAGAGGAGTTTGGAAATTGCTATACTTGTTTGGGGGGTTTCCTAGAGCGGGGCAGGCCTGATCCCGATTTGTCAAGAGCAAGATCAAACACTATGTTCGAGTCCCCTCCTAGAATGATGATTACCTCTAACTGGGGTGTGAAAGAATGCATCATTGAGGCAAAGAATTTGTCTTGAGCCTTATTTGGGGAGTAGTATGAAACAAAGGAATATAGCGTTCCATCTATGGTGCCCTTTACCAGAATATATCTACCTGATGGGTCCTTGGTGATTTGCGTCATAGCAAAATTTAAATGTTGAGAAAAAAAAACGGATACTCCTTTTGTTTTATTCTCTGCATTGGAGAAGTGGTGGTGGATAAATGATGGGTTGTAGGATTTGTAGGAAAGTGGGTCTCCTGAAGCAGGAGGATATCAGATCTTTGGGATTGATAAATATTGAACAGTTTTCTCAGTTTTACTGGAGAGTTAATGCCCTGCACAATATGCGATACTATGTGTATTTCCGGTGGTATCGTATCATTTACGTGCATGGATCAGAGGAGGGGGTATCTACCATGAATGAGTGGGACATACCTTGTGCGGAGTAGCGGATAACCTCCGATTTGGGAAGGAGCGGAAGTCTAGGTAACCTTCGAGGGAGAAAAGGAGAAGGAGTGAAGATTGTAGGGGGAAGAGGTGAACCTTCTAGGAGGAAGCATGAGAGAAGTAACATGTTAACATTTTTCCCAAATTTTCCCAACTCCCAATGGTGTGTGGGAACCCATTCCCGCACACCATCATCCCTTTTCCCACTAACAACAGTGAACAAGCCCCCCCCTCAAGGTCAGGGGGAGCCAGCAGTCAACAACTGGAAAGAGAAAGAGAACCCCTTCCCAGTTAGAGACAGGCGAAGGCGCAGGGCATCCGTTCCGGCCGTCTCCAGCTACCAAAACGTTTTAGTGTATGTGGGCAGAGCCCCTAATAGTATAAAGGTTTCCCGATGGTAGAGGTCCTCCCAGACCACCGAACCGGCCATGGTCCCTTTAGTGGGGGCCATACTGGAATGGCTCAGAGGCCAGGGAGGAGCCCGCCTCACTCAGGAAGGATAGGGCAGCAGGTTATATACATTGTTGTAGGGAGTAACGACTCCCTTAAGCTATTTTCTTGCGCATTATGATTGACCTGCTGTTTTAAGACACGCCGTACACATAACCGCGTTCTACATAGAAGTAGGTGTCTATATGTATGGCAAGATGTTAACAAAACCAGAGTAAATAAAAATTTTGAGAAGTCAAACAGAACGGGAACAGTTCCTTGGACCTAAAACAATGAAAGAAGAGAGATAAAGGACCAATAGAATTGCATGAGTACAATTGTTCTGTGCATCTCAACTATGGATTAGGGGTATGGAGTGCTACATCTGGGGTAGCCACCGGGTTATGGTGAAAAAGTGTTCCTCAGAGGATCCGGCTGGATCGAATTGGATCAGAGCGGGTCCAGGTGGAACCCGGGCCTTAAGCTTTGGTTAGGGAGGCCTGGATTCTTTGGATTTTTTGGAAAGGCACTTCTGCCAAATAGGGGCGACGGGGCTGGAAGGAGGTGGTCTCTTGGAGGACGATTTGGGACCCCTGACGGAAGGTGATGATTCTGCTTCCTGGGAGATGAGGCCCAGCTGGAACAGGAGCTTTTCCCCTTCCAAGAACGATGAAATACCATATGGTTTGTTGTTGAAGGAGAATGTAAGGCAAAAGGGAAAAGACCATCTGTAGGTGATCGATTTCTGGGTCAACGCCAAAAAGAGTGGTTTCAGGGATCTCCTTTTCTGTATAGTAAAAGGGAAAAAGTCTGCAAAGACTTGTATGGGATGTCCCTGGAACGTTAGTGGCCCTTCAGCACGAGAACGTTGCATCACCTCCTCCTTTACTTTGTAGAAATGTGGTTTAACTATAATGTCTTTGGGGCGTGGCCGGAATGTGATCGCGGAAAGACCTGTTGGCTCTGAGCTCCCGCTATCCTCCGGCACTTTCTCCTGAATACAGCGGATTGATTGGATTGAGCGGATACCGACAGGGCCCCTCAACAAGCAAAACACCCGGGGCAGTTTACTATGCCCTCCTCGGCTTTGAAGCAGCACAAAAATCCCCGTTCTCAGCTGCCGAAGGACCAGAGGAATCTCCGCTCCTAAGGCAGCATGGCGACTAGCCCTGCCCACTCCTCCTCCGTCCAAGCGCCTGGGATTACAACGCTGGGCGCCAAGACAGCCAAGGTAAAGATGACACAGCAGGGCACAGCCTCAACGCTGCGATCGGAGGACACTTCTCTCCCACCACAGGAGATTGAGGTAGACACAGAGGCTATAACGGGGCTGATCATAGAGGCCATCGCGGCATCCAAATCAGAGCTTATGGGGTGCATCGATCTCCTGGCGTCTGAATGCAACCTCATTCGCCATGATCTGGACAAGATCTGGGGTAGATTAACCACTGCAGAAGATCGCATATCAGAAGTGGAAGACACCTCTCATATGCATGGGTCACAATTAATGGAATTGAAGGAGATGGTGGGCACATTGCAACACAGAGCGGATGATTCTGAAGACCGCCAGCGAAGGAATAACGTGCGGGTGGTGGGGCTGCCGGAAGGAGCGGAGGGCACCAATACCACCACTTTTGCAGAACAATTTTTTAAATCGCTGCTCTCTCTTGGTGATCTCCCTCCCACATATGTGGCTGAAAGAGCACACAGGGTCCCCACTGGAGCCAGACCCCCAGGTGCCCCACCAAGACCGTTCCTGGTTCGGCTCCTCAATTATAGAAACCGTGACATGCTGCTAGCAGAAGCTAGAAAACACAAAGAGCTAAAATTTGAAAATGCCCATATCATGCTGTTTCCAGATTTCTCGGTTTAAACGCAGAAAAGACGCCGTTCCTTTACTGATGTGAAGAGGAGGCTCAGGGAGAGAGAACTAAAATACAGCATGCTCTACCCCAGTCGTCTACGGGTGCAATACAAAGGTACTGTAAAATTCTTTGAAACCCCGCAGGATGCTAGTGATTGGCTTGATCATAATATGTGAAGTCACTGCTCCTCGCTGGTGTGAATACACAGTTGTTCCTTTGCTTCTCCCCTTATTTTCCTAATTTCCTTGACACACAGTTTTTTTGGATGTGCACTCAACCACTGTCTGGACTTCCTGTTCAAATGAGGGACTATTCCTTTCTTTCTAGCTTTTTTTTTTTTTTTTTTTCTTTTTTTACCCCTGGATGTTTGGGGGAAGGTGCTGCAGGAAGGGGAAAGGGGGGAGGGAGAGAAGTTTGTGCAGATCCACAGCTGCTTTGTGACACGAGGGCCTGCTTCTGGTTGGGCTGTTACAATCATATAATTGTTATTCTCTACGCTAGACCTGACTGCTGCTGAACATAGAGGGGCCTACATGGAATTAGTATACGTAACACCGCAAGTATCTGCCAATGGTACTGTCTAACATCTTGTACTGCCATGTTCAATCGGCTGTTCTTTTCTATGGAGTGAGCAGGGAGGCTCATGAAGCAAACAAGGACTAATTCTTTATTTTTTCTTATGCCGAACTATCGACACTTTTGGTTGAACTCTTTTGAAGGTTTTTGTTTCAGGGTTAAGGCTGCATACTGGACTTTTTTTAGTTTGCTTTACTTTTTTGTAAGGTACACAGTTTCTAGTATAACAGCAGGGGGGGGGGATTGACCGCAGTCATATATATTGTGATTATAATGCATCTGATGCTCCTGTCATGCTCAAGCTTCCTGAATTATTTTACTGGACAATATTTGTGTTAATGTCGGGGAAGATATGTAAAGCAGATATATTACATAGAGATGATGGATAGCAGGATAAAAATTATGTCCTGGAATGTTAGGGGACTGAATAATAAATTCAAGAGGGCCGCTGTATTCCAATATCTCAAGCAGGTGAAGCCACATGTCGTTCTCCTCCAGGAAACTCACCTGGAGGGTAGTAAGATTCTTTCTTTACGCAGACCCTGGATACAGAGGTCCTTTCACTCCTCCTATTCCTCATACGCTAGAGGAACTTCTATATTGATTAGTAAAGCGATTGCATGCACCATCCACCAGGTGTTCACTGACCCAGGAGGATGATATGTGGCTCTAGTTCTGGATTTGGCATACCAAAAATTGCTATTAGTGAATGTATATCTACCACCACCTTTTCAAGTGCAACTGTTATATGATTTGTTAGTGACTCTAGCACCGCACATGCACTTACCTATGCTACTAATGGGTGACTTCAATACCATCATAGATTCTACATTGGACTCGTCCAATACTAATAGGCCTGCCTCAGTGGATCTCTGCTCCTGGGCATTGGTGGTGGATCTAACTGAAATTTGGAGGTGGAAAAACCCGGGAGTTGTGTCGTACTCACATTTGTCTACCACTTATAAATCGTCCGCTAGAATAGATCTAGCATTTGGGAATGCCTTACTCCTAAATAATCTCCATGACTCCGAATACTTAGCTGGAGGGTCCTCTGATCATAACCCACTGCTGGTTACTCTAACTTCTCCCTCTAGAGGGCGAAAAGGGGGTTGGAAATTGGCACCGGGTTGGTTACAAGAAGAACAAGTAACTACTCAGCTTCAAGCTGCATTGGACACATTCTGGGTGACAAATGTGGATACGGCTGACCCACCTATTGTTTGGGATGCTTTCAAAGTGGTATCAAGAGGTGAATTTATCTCATCAATTAAAGCAGTTAGGAAAGATCATAATGAGGAATATGAAACCCTTGTGGCCAAAGAGAGGGATAGCACACAGCTTCAGGCTGACTCCCCATCAGAGGCCAACTACGCTTCCTTGCTGCATAGTAGAAGGTCATTGGAACTACACTTTACAGGGTTGGCTCACACAGAGGCAAGGCGGAGAGCGGCCTCTGACCCCCTGACCCCATCCTACACTCTCTAACCCACATCTTCAATCTCACCCTCACCTCTGGCATCTTCCCCAATGCTCTAAAACATACACTGGTCACTCCCATACTTAAAAAGCCGTCCTTTGACCATACCAATCTTAACGACCTACACCTATCTCCTTGCTCCCCTTTTCCTCTAAACTACTTGAGCGCCTGATTTACAACCGAGTGACCACCTCATTAAAAACAACCTTCTTGATCCTCTTCAATCTGGATTTTGCCCTCAACACTCCACAGAAACTGCTCTTTTAAAACTCACAAATGACCTACTAACTGCAAAAACCAACGGACACTATTCTGTACTCCTACTTCTGGATCTTTCAGCTGCCTTTGACACGGTTGACCACCCCCTCCTCCTCAAAAAACTTTACTCCCTCGGTCTCCGTGACTGTGCTCTTCAGTGGCTCTCATCCTACCTATCCCAACGCACATTCAGTGTCACTTACAATTCTACTTCCTCCACTCCTCTTCCCTTCTCTGTTGGGGTCCCCCAAGGTTCTGTTCTTGGACCTCTTTTATTTTCAATCTACACCTCTTCCCTGGGTCAGCTGATAGCCTCTCATGGCTTTCAATATCATTTCTATAATGACAACACACAAATCTATCTCTCCACCCCTCAAATCACTCCATCAGTCTCCTCACGCATCACTAACTTACTAACCGACATATCTGTATGGATGTCACACCACTTCCTCAAACTCAACTTGTCCAAAACCAAGCTTATAATATTTCCTCCCCCTCGTGCCTCTTCCCCTGACTTCTCTGTCAAGAGCAATGGCAAAACCATCCACCCGTCCCCACATGTCAGGGTGCTAGGTGTTATCCTGGACTCTGAACTCTCCTTTCGGCCCCACATCCAATCACTTTCCAAAGCTTGCCGCCTCAACCTCCGCAACATCTCTAAACTACGTCCCTTTCTAACCAATGAAACCACAAAGCTCCTAATTCACTCCCTGGTTATCTCTCGCCTTGACTACTGCAACTTCCTCCTCATTGGCTTACCTTTAAATAGACTATCCCCCCTTCAGTCCATCATGAATGCTGCTGCCAGACTCATCCACCTTACAAACTGCTCAGTGTCTGCTACCCCTCTCTGCCAATCCCTCCACTGGCTACCACTCACCCAACAAATTAAATTCAAAATACTAACAATAAGTTACAAAGCCATCCACAACTCTGCCTCCAGCTACATCACTAGCCTAGTCTCAAAATACCAACCTAATCGCCACCTCCGTTCCTAGCAAGACCTTCGGCTCTCTAGCTCCCTCATCACCTCCTCCCATATCTGCCTCCAGGACTTCTCCTGAGCCTCGCCCATCCTCTGTAATTCCCTACCCCAATCTGTCAGACTGTCTCCAAATTTATCCACCTTTAGGCGATCCCTGAAAACTTTCCTCTTCAGAGAAGCCTATCCTGCCTCCATCTAACAACTGCACTATTTTCTCCATTAGCTCATCCCCCACAGCTATTACCCTTTTGTATAACTTGACTCTCCCTCCTAGATTGTAAGCTCTAACGAGCAGGGCCCTCTGATTCCTCCTGTATTGAATTGTATTGTACTTGTATTGTCTGCCCTAATGTTGTAAAGCACTGCGTAAACTGTCGGCGCTATATAAATCCTGTATAATAATAATAATAATAATAATAATTTTTGATGCAATACTTTGCAGCAGGGCTCATTCCTGCGCTCCCACTATAGCATCTGTGAGGGGTTGCAGTGTTGTGGCACCAGTGCCTAAGGCCCAATTTTTCTGCCCCTGTTCAATAGGGACATGTAATTACAATTCTTGATCTATTATTTCACAGCAGGGCCCATTTCTGCGCCCACCAAGAGTAACTGTGAGGGCTTACAGTGTTGTAGCAACACCACCACACCTCCAAAGGCCCAATTTTTCTGCCCCTGTTCAACAGGTGCATGTAATTACAATTCTTGATATGTATTTCACAGCAGGGCCCGTTCCAGCGCCCACCAAGAGTAACTGTGAGGACTTACAGTGTTGTGGCACCAGCACCACCACCACCACAACCAAAGGCACAATTTTTCTTTCACTGTTCAACAATGGCATGTAATTACAATTCTTGATCTAATACAGTAGGTGACCGCGATATTGTGTCAATCTCGCCGCATTTCCAGCGCCAAGATGGCTCACTCATCGGGAAAGGAAAACTTTTTTTTCCTTTCGCGACAGGCAGTGCTGACAGCTGTCTGGTATGAATCCTGAGGGGGAACGCCACGCCAAATTTTAAATGAAAAAACTGGCGTGGGTTCCCCCCAGGGGCATACCAGGCCCTTAGGTCTGGTATGGATTGAATATGGGAACCCCCCTACGCCAAAAAATCGGCGTGGGGGTCCCCCCAAAATCCATACCAGACCTTTATCCGAGCACGCAGCCCGGCCGGTCAGGAAAGGGGGTGGGGACGAGCGAGCGCCCCCCCCTCCTGAGTCGTACCAGGCCACATGCCCTCAACATTGGGGGGTGGGTGCCTTGGGGGAGGGGGGCGCCCTGCGGGCCCCCCCACCCCAAAGCACCTTGTCCCCATATTGTTGAGGACAAGGGCCTCTTCCCGACAACCCTGGCCGTTGGTTGTCGGGGTCTGCGGGCGCAGGGCTTATCGAAATCCGGGAGCCCCTTTTAATAAGGGGGCCCCCAGGTCCCGGCCCCCCACCCTATGTGAATGAGTATGGGGTACATGGTACCCCTACCCATTCACCTAGGGAAAAAAGTGTCAATTAAAAAAAAAAAACAGTACACAGGTTTCAGGAGTAATTTATTAGGCAGCTCCGGGGTCTTCTCCCGACTTCGGGGGGGTCTTCTTCCGACTTCTCCCGGTGTTCCGCCTCTTCTCCCGGGCCCCTCCACTATCTTCTTCCAGCTCTTTTGCCAGCGGGGGCCCGGTCTGCTGCCGCTGTCTTGTCGCCGCTGTCTCCGCTTCTTCTCTTCTTCCGATGTTGACGCGAATGCTGTGTGCGAGCTGCGGAGCCATTTATATAGGCAGTGACCCCGCCCCCTTGTGACATCACGGTCCCAGCATGCGCAGGGACTCTGGGGTCACGCCCCCTTATGACGCCAGAGACCCTGTGCATGCTGGGAGACAACAGGAAGTGAGATGAAATCTACCCCTAGGAAGGGAAATTCTCTCCTGTAAGAGTTAATATCGGAAAAACGTGTCTCCTCTTCACTGATGCTTTATCACCAATCCTTGTTTCACTAAAAACCCCAAATTTTCAAAAAACATTTGTCATTGGGACAGAAAGTGAGGTGGTTAGGAAAATAGATCCTAAGTTGCGGCACATTCAAGGCCACCCAAAGATGCCAAAATATAGAGCTGGTAAGCCGGTCTGTAAACCCTGGCTAGACATAACCAGCTGGGCATTATTATTGTGGTCTGGACATCGACCCTCCGTGTCTCTCACTTCAACTGAGAGAATTTTCTGTGTTTTGGTCTCCCATATTGCTCCGGCCCCCTTTTGGGAGGGCACATCTCTATACAGGGTCACTTTTCTGGACACCTTCTATCTTTATCTGCTCTGCCTCCTGAGTGCTGCTCTGGGGCTTCAGTTTCCTCTTACTTTTTGAGCTTTGATCTCGCTTGGTTGAAATACAAAACATATGGGATTAAACACATAATATGGGATTAAACACATTTATCTGGAATTCTTCAACCCTTTGTCCCTAAAGAAGACTTCTACCTTATCTGTTGAAACACATTGTATTTCCTCTGTCCCTCTGACAGTGGAATTGGGTTATTCCAGTTTCTATGTCCCATGTTGTTTTTCTTTTCACTATGTGTTTGTTTTTATTATGTATCACTCATTGTTAATACTTGTATATTCATGTAACAATACATTTTCTATCTTATAAGAATTCTTTGTCTTCATAGTCCATTAAAGTCCCGCTTTTTGAGGAACTTTTTTGCATACTAAAATAATAAAGTATCCTGGGTAGAAGTGCCATTTTAATAGAGTTGATTCTGCCAAACCAAGATAAGGGATAGTCTGCCCATTGCCGAAGATCTTTCCAAGGTTGATAAAAGAGTGGAGGATAATTAGCCTGATAAAGAGCGTTGATCGAAGGTGTCAATTGGATGCCTAAATATGGAAGGGAGCTTAACGATAATTGAAAACTCTAGGTATTTTGTAAGGTCAGTACCGTTGAAGGAGGTAATGAAATATTAAGGGCCGTTGTTTTTTGGGTATTCAAAGATAGCCCTGAGAGCTGGGAAAATTGGTGTAACAATGTCAGCAATTGAGGATTAGTGATATACATGAAGACGTCGTCGGCAAACAAGGAGCATTTATGCTCCCATTGTCCACAACATATGTATGTATGTATGTATACTAGGATGAGATCAAATTACTATAGCTAAGGGTTCAATCGCCAACGCAAATAGCAATGGGGAAAGTGGGCAACAATGTCTTGTTCCGCGTCGGATAGGAAACGATAACGACCTATAAGCCCTAATAGAAACCTGGGCCGACGGATTGCTATAACGCATTTTCAATAGGAAAATGAAAGTAGAACCAAATTCAAAGGCCTCCAAAGTGGTAAATAAGTAGTCCCAATTTAAGTTATCAAAGGCCTTGTGAAGGTCCGATGAAAGAAGTTATAACTTCCTAGATCAGGGGTCTCAAACTGGCGGCCCTCTAGCTGTTGCGAAACTACAAGTCCCATCATGCCTCTGCCTGCGGGAGTGATGCTTGTAACTGTCAGCCTTGCAATGCCTCATGGGACTTGTAGTTTTGCAACAGCTGGAGGGCCGGTAGTTTGAGACCTCTGCCCTAGATAAAGGAGTATCCCACTTGGAACGTACCGCAGAAATCAATACAATAGACCGACGGATCTGATCTAACATTTGGCGTTTGGTTATAAAGTCGGATTGGTCTTTATGGATATATTGCACTAAAACTGTACCTAGACGTAAAGCTAGAAGTTTTGCTAGAATTTTGAGATCACAATTAATCAATGAAATAGGGCAGTAGTTAAGGATGTCAGTGGAGTCTTTATTTGGTTTGGGTATGACGCTAATGTAAGTCCTATTTTCATCAAGAGGAACCTCTCCACCATCTCGCAAGGAATTAAATTAGGGAGCCATATGAGGAGCCAACTGTTCAGAAAACGTTTTTATAATAATTACTGGGAAGACCATCAGGACCAGGTGATTTATGCAAGGACAATGTCTTAATGGTGTTGTAAATTTCTTCACCTGTAATGGGTTGGTCCATACGTTCCCTACGAGACTGTGTGAGAGATGGTAGAGATAAAGTATTCAAAAAACAACTAATGGAAGAAGAATTAGGGCCCTGAGGTGGGTTGTATAGTTTGTTACAGAATTCCTGAAATTCTTGAAGAATCTCTTGGGGGTTTTGAGAGAGAGAAGTATTGGTCTTCTTCGTCTTTTGGGATTTTAGTTTCGGTAAATGAAAGCCGTCGTGACAAACAGAGCACCACCCCTTGTTTTTTCTCTGTAGCATTAGCAAAGTAACAAATGGGGTAATCTTTATGTATCTAGCAGGGAGTGAAAGAAGAAGTAAAATGTGTTAAACATCTCCTTTAATAGTTCATGGAGAATCACTTTTTTACTCCAGAATTTTCAGAATCAGTCAATTGCTTGCAATCTTGGTCAAACTATGGTGCCACACATTGTTATCAAATCAATAATGTGTATAGAACATTTTATTGTACAAGTGTGACCTATTATTGATTCCTAAATAACATTTTCTTTTCCATGACAGTAGAATATTATAATCAAGGCTTTTAAGCTCTGCAGTTTTAAGACAAGAACGTATACCTTGACAGTGGGAAGCATTTGACTTTTCTTTGCATAATTGAGTATTTTATTGGGAAGCCTTTCTTTTTAATTAAAATGCACAGATGCTCTGTTGTACCTTGAACAAAGAACAGGAGGCTACTTACAGTACATATCTATATGTTGGCCATATTATTTAACAGGTATTTTTCTTGTACATTTTCTGCTTAATGTGTACAGCTAAAATATGACCAAATAATTTTTATTTTTGTATTTGAATAGAACATGGAATTACAATATTTGTGTAATTTGGATATCAATATCTGAAATATATTTAAAGGTATACTCCAGAAAAAACATATGTTAATTTAAACTGGCTCAGGGACACTTCCAACCTACTGAATAGCTCTAATTTCCATTGTGGCATTCTTTCTCTGCACCTGGCCTTCCACTTAGGCTAAATCCCTGTAATTGTTAGTTTCTTCATCTTCTGTATGGCCCTGAATCTGGACCTGTACCTACTGAGCATACTGTAAACAGAAATTAGTGGTTTCACCACACAGAAGCATGGGATAAGAGGCTGCAGAGCTACCCAGAAGAAATAGAACAATTCTAACGAATCTATGTGCAAGAGATTTATTTTAAAGCATAGCTAAAGTTAAAAATAGACTTTAGGTCCTCTGGTCTCCTTTAGTTCATCACAGAAATCAAAATTTAACAAAGACAAAAAGCCAACACTTTTGAGGGCTGTAAAGTTACCCCTTTTCTTCCCATTCCTAATTTGCCAGCTTAGTTGGACTATTATTGCTTATTAGACAGTTAAAGTGGTTGTTAAGCCACTACAATAAAAACATACAATCCCCTCTGTAAAATAACATTTTGTGTCTCAGTGTCTGTGTTATATAAAAAACATGCCAATCTGTACCTAATATCAGAGAGTCACCCGGCGCTCACGTGACTCCTCGGCTCCTTGGAGGGTAGGAGAGAGGAGAGAAAGTTAAGGAGTCACGTGAGCACCGGGAGATGCTCTGATAAAAGGGACAGATCAGCAGCTTTTTTATATAACACAGACACTGGGACACATGTTATTTAACAGAGGGGATGGTATGTTTTTATTGTAGTTATGATAGCATCAGGAGGGGAGGGCTAGGGAGTGAACAGACTGACAGGCAGGGAGGGAAGGGGAGAGAGGACAGGGGAGAGCAGAGAGGAGAGCTGCAGTGGACAAAGGCACAAAAAACTGACCATGGTGTCAGTGCTCAGCAGCCATGATAAACCGTGGTCACTTTACAGGGGGAGGGCATAGCCAGGCAGGATCAGCCAGGTTTTTTAGGGACCAAATTACATAGCACAGGCACTGTGGTGTTATTCATGCTTTAAGGGAACAGGATCTTTTTTTTATGGGTAACAAACACTTTAAATCCATTCTGGACGAACCCTCCTCCAGGAAGCAGGACGTGATGCGTACGCACGTCTGAGGGGAGTGGCCTGACGCGGTCCCTGTGCGAGCCCATGAAGGAGGTCCTGGTGAACTGCCGAGAGCCGAGCGGGGTGTGAGACCGTGGAGCTCCGGCGGATGAAGGCCCTTGAACTCGCCCACATCGGCCGCAGTAGATACAACGTTTCAAGTAGCAGAGGGAGGATCGGGGGCAGTCTGGCAAGGTGAGTGGCGGACGGGTGTAAGCACGGCGGTCGCCCTATGGAGCAGTCAGCTCCCGCTGTTCTCCCTCTCTCCCTCCCCCCTCCTCCCCCTCCCCTCTCTTCCTCAGCTGTCTTGATCTGTCTCCCTGCCCGGCGTGGTAGGAGTAAGTGCAGTAGGAAAAGACCAATGAAGTGAGCCGCCCAGGGAGCCATTCTACCACCCCAGAAATTGATGGGACTACGTGCTGGAAGGAGTTCTCTTATGGGGGTCAGGTAATAACGTCCGAGCTGTGATGCGAAGAAAGAATACAACTCCCAGGTAATAGACTCCCGAACGGTTTGGAAATTATATGTGCAGCTCAGGGAGAAATTGAACTGTATATATAAAGCTAGTTGAAGGATATACTCTTCTTTGCTGCTGGTCAATATTATAAAAGAGATTAACCCGTAAGCCCTAATTTTTTATAAGCTCGCCCTGCTGTGTTGGTTGGACCCCGGCTGGGTATGAACATTTAAACTGATACGTGCATCTATTTATCCTCCTTATTTTCTTGCTTATGCCCCCTATTGGACTGTATAGTGAATAGTGAACCGCGTGACATTTTCTGGGTTCAAGGGGGATTAATACGGTAGAGAATACAGGGCAAAGATAAGCATGAGAAGGAGGACACAGAGAGCAACTGAACCTAAGACGCCCAGAAAAAGTTTAAATACAAGTACAATCCAGAAGTATTTAAAAGAGAGGAGCCCCCAAAGCCCAGGAGAGGAGAAAAAACAGGAGAGCACAAAAGGAAAAAAGAAGGAAGTGACAAAACCAAAAGGGGCCCAGGGAGATAAATATAGGGAATATAGGGAAGGTACTGGAATTGATATAGCACAGAATCCAAATACTTCTGAAGAACAAGGTTACATGGCCCAAATGCCAACAAAAATGGAAATGTTTGCTAAACCTTACAAATTCCATCAAAAGTGAGACTACCAATGTAAGAGGGGATATGGGGCACCCGTTGAAGAGAGTGGAAGAGGCTGAGGAAAAAACAGGACAACAGCCCAAGAGATTGGGGAGTTAAAGGAACAAGTAAAAAAAATGAAAATGGAACACAGAGATCTCCTTTATAAGTTAGAGGACCAAGAGAATCATAGCAGACGTTATCTTAGGATACGAGCTCTACCAGAACAGCAGGGGGAAGGCCTGGAAAGGAAAATGAAAAAAATATTTAATCCGGTATTGGGTAGAGGAGAAGAAGATGAGTTAAAAATGGACCGAGTACATAGGGTAAGGAAACCCCCGAGTTTGAAAGAAGAGATACCCCAAGATGTCATAATAAAATTCCATCAATACGAGGACAAAGCTAGAATATGGAACAACCTGAGAAGAGCACCCCCAGTACAATATGAGAGAGTAAATCTCCAGGTATTCACAGTCTTATCAGCTGGAACTTTAGCACGAAGGTGACCCCTCTTAGAAAAATTAAAAGTAGCTAACATCAAGTATAACTGGGGGTTCCCAGCTTCACTTGTAGTACAGAAAGAGGGAAGGACAGTGCGACTAAAATTTCTAGAAGATCTTCAGAACTTCTGTAAAAGACTTGAGATCCCAATTCCAAACCTACCTGGCAGACAAGAACAAGAAAGAGTGATGAGGGAAGATGGACACTGGCAGAGAGCCTAAATGATAGCTAAATATTTATTGGTCGGGGTGGTGGGGGTGGGGGGGGATTGGGGGGGTGGGACCCCAAAAGTTATGTGGGGAGCCTGAGTGGTCTGAGGTTTACTGGGGCGCTGTGGCTCCTCTCCGTGGGCTTGGTCCGATCCCTCATCCCCCTTGGAGTGGACGAGGGGGGGATACGGATAAAGAGGGCAGCGGTCAGAGTCACACCCTAAATGGTGGGAGTCACTAGATGAGATCTGAAGGGACCTCTGATTGTGATACCAAGGCCAAAGTGAGGTCGGGAGGATGGGGGAGGGGGGAGGAGGGGGAGGGGTGAGGGGTGGAAGGGATGGGGGGAGGGGGGCATGCGGGGGGTGGAGGGGGGGAGGGGGCTGGGCAGGTGTTGGGGGGGAGGGGGGTAGGGAGGTAATTATATGGAAGGTGGTATGTGAGGGCTTCTCTGGTATTTTGCAAATAAGAACATCTAGCCCCAAGACAGACAGAAATTTCAACACTTTCGGATCACTCCCCAGTAAGATTGAAGATGGTAGTCCCAGGTATTCATAGACAACCATACGCTTGGCGTTTAAACGAAGATTTGATTCGAGACGAGGAGACTTCTGAATTCGTGAAAAAGGAATTAGAACAATATTTTGAAACAAACGACACAGGGGAGGTCTCGGGGTCCACCCTGTGGGAGGCACACAAGGCCTACATAAGGGGGATCCTCATAGAAGTAGGTACGAGGAGGAGAAAAGAGAGAACTGAGAAAATCAAAAAACTAACAGAAGAGATTTTTAGAGTAGAGCAAGAACATAAGATACAACAGGGTGCTCAGACAGAAGTATATCGAAAGTTAATAATAAAAAGGGATGACCTGAAGATCTTATGGAATATGAAACAACTAGAAAATTCAATAGAATAGCAAAAGAAAGATACCAGTGGGGAAATAAGTCTAGTAAATATTGTGACAGACCTAGCCGGGAGAAAGACTTTTGGAGGGGACTGAATGCTAGCCTCTTGCCGATCGATCGTGGCCCCTGGCATTTGGGGGAATGGTGCTCTTTGTGAGCTGTATGCCTGGGGACCCTTGAGGTGGTATTACTGTGGATTCGGGTCCTGGTCCCCCAGGACACACAGACTCTGGGGACCCTGCATTTGCCATATTAGAAATAGTGGCTGATTCATAATGCTGAGACAAATACTGTTAGGAGATGCTGATGTCAATTCCAGCCACCTGTCTGTCTGTTGCCTGCTAGAATGTGTATTGTAAATAAGTCTCTAGTATGTGATCTAAGAGTCATTAGATCCCCATTGTTGTTTGTGTTAATTAACTCTGCTATTGTGATAATGTTGACTGGGTTTTCTGAGCTACAAGACGGCCAGTCTGGCCTAAAGGTCATGTCTGAGTCATCTAGGCTGTCTAAAGGGATTAGTTAATTAGCCCATGTTAATTAGGTTTCTGGTCACAGGTGTATGTTCAGAGTAATATTTTACTGTATAAAAGAGCCTGTATTTTTCAATAAAAGAGATTCCTGGTTGAACTTACATACAGCCTGCCTGGTGTTTGTTCTGAGCTACACAACTGGATTAGAACGGCACATAGCTGTAGTTCTAGTCCTGGAGTATTGGATGACCGAACCATCAGGTGTTGCGATCTGCAATCTGAATCTATAGCAGCAGAGGAGTGTCGGGAGAGTGGAACCGAGCGAGCAAGGGGCTCATTTCAAATATCTTGCCCGGATGCTGCAAAAGAAAAAAGCTATAAACTATATAGAAAAAATTTAAATGAAAGGAGGTGAAATGGTCCATTCTACCAAGAGCATAGCGGAAACATTCAAAAAACACTACCAAGACTTGTACTCGGTACCCTCTGTTGGGGGCTTGTCAGGAGATAAAAGAAGCAAAATAAACGATTTCCTTAAAAAGGCTGGACTATCCAAAATTCCAGAGAATCTGAGAGAAACTTTAGAGTCTCCAATAACAGAGGCGGAAATAAACAAAGCCCTCTCGAATTCGTCTCAAGGGAAAAGTCCCGGCCCGGACGGGTTCACAGCGTACTATTATAAAAAAATACAGAGATTCTTATCCCAAGGTTATGCCAATATATAAACGGCTTGGGAGCAGAATATGAAATGGGTGAAGAGGCCCTGTCTGCCATTATTACAGTCATCTTGAAGGAGGGGAAAGACAGGACGATGTGTTCCAGCTATAGGCCAATCTCGCTGCTAAATGTAGACACAAAATTGTACGCTAAAGTACTGGCAGGTAGGATAAAAGGAGTGATGACTCTCCTGGTACATCCGGACCAGGTGGGCGTCACTCCTAGAAGACAGGGAAGGGACAACGGGGTGAGAACACTTCTCCTCCTCCAGAGGATAAAAGAAAGTGAGTGGGCCCCCAGGCCTACTCCTGTCAATAGACGCCGAAAAGGCCTTTTTATGGGGTAGACTGGGGGCTCATGATACAGACTTTAGAAACTATGGGAATTGGCCCCAGAATGATCCGATGGATTAAAACATTATACTATAACCCAACAGCAACTATAAGAATAAACGGAGTGCAGTCCCTACCCTTTGAGATGAAAAACGGCACAAGACAGGGGTGTCCTTTATCCCTGCTCTTGTTTGTACTATCTTTGGAACCATTATTGGCTATGGTACGAAAGAACACCGATATAAGCAGGTTTAAGTTTGGAGAAGAAGAGCACAAACTCGCAGCATTCGCGAATGACGTTCTGTTCTATATCTCCAACCCGCGGATCACAATGACTAATCTATTAAATACTTTAAAACACTATGGGGAAATATCTAATTTTAAAATAAATTTAGCAAAGTCAGAAATCCTAAATATAAACATATCCAAGACAGAAGAACAACTGTTAAAAACGGAATTCAAGTTTTCCTGGAGGAAGGAACTGAATTACTTGGGAATTAAGCTAGCGAATACTATGAATAGAACATACAAAATAAACTATATACTATATATATATTGTTAGATGAAATTAGAACTGAATGTAACAGAATAACTGGGAGGCCTATATCATGGATAGGCCGTATTAATACTGTAAAGATGGTCCTCCCACCAAAGATTACTTACAAGTTTCAGAGGTTGCCATTGCCTCTACCCCATCTATACCTCAGAAAATTAAAAACAATAATAATGAACTCAATTTGGAAATATAGAAAACCAAGAGTTTCCTTTGCAATCTTAAGGCAGGAAAAGAAAAGAGGAGGGCTAGCTGT
This sequence comes from Aquarana catesbeiana, assembly GCF_042186555.1. Classification (NCBI taxonomy): domain Eukaryota; kingdom Metazoa; phylum Chordata; class Amphibia; order Anura; family Ranidae; genus Aquarana; species Aquarana catesbeiana. The sequence continues at coordinate 93,960,233 of NC_133336.1, read as the reverse complement.
TCCAGATATTTATAATTACTATAATGCGATTGTATTGTCTAGGGTGGTGGAATGGGTCAAGGAAAAAAATGAAAAAACATGGGTCAGGATAGAAAAAACACTTAGCAAGGCACTAGGAAACATAATATGCAATCCACCACAGTATAGAACGATTGATGAAAATACACTTGCACTTACACGGAATGTTTTAAAAACTTGGGATAAGATGTATAAACATCTTAATGGAAATTATAATTCTCCACCAATTACGTTAAAAGATAACAAATTTTTTGCACCAGGGGAAAAGATAACGGGGAAATTGGATAAAAAAAGACACAACACAGTTAAGGGATATAATTAAAAAAGGAAAAATCCTCACCCTATTAGATCAGGGGAAGAGTTGACCCCGTTGGAATGGTTGTGCACGGTAGATAACTCAAAAAATATGATATCTAAGTTGTATAAACTTTTGTGAAGGTGGAGGAGGTGGAGATCCCGCCATATATTAGGAAATGGGAACAGGAATTTGGGGTCACATAGGGACAATATCACTATTGGGAAAATATTGAACTTGACTCATGGTTCATCGGTGGACACTAAAACTGCGGAAATGAATTATAAATGTTTAACTAGATGGTATGCAACACCAGACAAACTCAGTAAATATCAAAAGGATAAATCAGCGGATTGTTGACGTGGTTGTAAGGAGGTAGGGACAATGGCACACCTATGGCGGGAGTGTCCCAAAATTAAAATATTTTGGAAAAAGATTATTCATTACATATAACAAATTACTAAAAAAGAAATAGCGGAGGATCAGTAGGTGGTGCTGCTTCATGGAGTAGAGGGAGATGTGAAACAATACAAGGAGTCATTGATACCGCATCTGTTAAACGCTGCTAAAAAACTCATCCCCAAGAAATGGCAAGAGGAGGAAAGTCCATCAATATGGGAGTGGATTGATTTTGTTGAGGAAACATTTAAAATGGAGCATTTGAGAGTAAACGTCGAAGATAATAATGATGGGTTTAGAGTGAAGTGGGACTGTTGGATGGAGTTTAAAAGATCATGGAGTTATGTTGAGGAACTAAGAATATAGTCTTACTACCGAGTTAGAAGAATTCAAGTTTTTTTAGGGCGAATACACAGAAGTGATGGGGAGTGGTGGGAGGGAGGGCGGGCGTAGATTAGGCTTTAGATTGGGTACTAAGGATTGGTATCATTGGGAAAGCTCTGTTGTATTAACTTTATTAGTGCACATACTAAGCTACTATGATGTGACAATGAGTTGGGACAAAAATGAGCCGTAATGGTGATTTAGGCTTCTCAAATAGAGTTCGCTGAAGTGGCAAGAAAAAAAAAAAAATCAATTCTGAAATAAATAGTCTCCTTTATACAAATTGTATTTGATGAATTTAACTAAACAAATTTATGTAAATGAGGAATCAAAACAAAACAATTTTTTTCGTTCTGCACGTGTCTAATATTGGCCGGTTTAACAGAAACAACAACCTGTCTGACAGAAGCCGGTTAAATGGCTAATATCTGTCAAACGGCATGCTGAAAAACCAGCATGCAATAGGCCAACAGACAATGGCAGTCCCTCTGTCAGAACACAATAGCACAGGTGGGAGATCGCTGTACTAACATTGCATAGTTATGTAGCGTTACCCCCGAAGGAGTCGCTTGAGTATATTTGGTTCTGTACTCTACCTCTCAACCCCAAAAACAGTCTCAGCCCCTCTGGCACACCTGGCAATAATGTTTGTGCGAACACCACAGTAAAAGGGCACAAATTGTAGTAAACACAGAAATTATCTTTCCTGTGAAATATCTTAGGAATGAAACAAACAGTAACAATACAACTGAATAGTAGATAAATATTTCTCAAGTAAATCAGCTGTGTGATAATGACTGAAGATTAAGAGCAAAAGAACTCAATGATACTGTCTGGCTGCTTTTAGGTGATTTCTCAAGATGAATAACTCCAAAAGCAGAGGCAAATACTCTAACAATGACAGATCACGAAATGGCAAACACTTTCAGGGCCGTCTTTAACGCAGGGCAAAAGGGGCAGCTGCCCTGGGCCCTGTCATTGCTGTGGGGCTCAAATCAGCTGCCACTTAAGCCCTACGCTGGCTGCAGTTTTCCCGGGATACAGAGGTGAATGTGGATGGGGGTACAGAGGTGGACGGGGGATAGAGAAGTGAGCTGTCGATAGAGGGGTACAGAGGTAAGCTGTGGCTGAAGGGGGGTACAGAGGTGAGCTGTCGATGGAGGAGGGTACAGCTGTGGATGGAGGGGGGTACAGAGGTGAGCTGTGGATTGAGGGGGGTACAGATGTGAACTGTGGATGAGGGTGCAGAGGTAAGCAAAGTAGTGTGGTGACCAATAGGTGGTTACTTTGGGGGAGGGGAGGAGAATATGCAAGTAGTGCCCCTTGTGCTGATTTATTTCTGTGCCCTGTATGATACAAACACCTCACAGTACACACTCCCGATCCCTGTGTCATCCTGGACTCCTCTATCTCCCCCTTAACCCCATCATCCTGGACTCCCCTATTCCCCCCCGCATCATCTTGAACTCCCCCATCTCTCCCGCCCCAATCATCATGGACTCCCATATCCCCCCCATTATACTGGACTTCCCCATCTCCCCCCCCATCATCCTGCACTCCGCTATCCCCCCCTACCCACCATCCTGGACTCCACTATCTCCCCCCCATCATCATTATTATTATACAGGATTTATATAGTGCCAACAGTTTGTGCAGCGCTTTACAACATGAGGGCATACAGTACAGTTACAATTCAATTCAATACATAAGTTTATGTGTGTTTTTTGGAATGTTGGGGTGGAGAGAAAATTTGCATGGGGGGGTGCCAAAAAAAATGTTTTCCCAGGGTCCAATCAGTATTAAAGATGGCCCTGAACACTATAACAGATCAACTACCAACTCTGCTTGAATTTAGTACTATGGGTCCAGGCAAGAGGAGAGCAGAGGAATGACCCTTTCTTATGTCAGACCTCTCCCTTCTGTCCCCTGACACCCCGGGACCAAAGAACTGCAAACACTGTACCTAGTTTGGTTCAATAAGGTAACTCCCAAGTCAGATTACCCCACTCATTCACTATATATCTGGAGCCCTGGGTATCTATATATGTGCCCATATGGCACCAGTGACTTCAGTTCCTTGAAAGAAGAAGGCCTTGAATCTTCAGCTAGCTACTTTAGTTGGTGCACTTTGATGTCTTGTTTGGCAGTAGTGATGCAAAATGTACTGTGGAACTCCTGAAGCAGAGATAACACTTTTACTGCCTGGCAGAGGATGAGTGCAAGCACAGTGCTCTACTGGTGTAGGTAGAAATAGGCAACGTTGTCTGCATGTAGTGTCTCTGCATCTCTGTAAGATTGGCAAGTGTCCGCTCACCAATTCTGTGACCAAGGCCCAAGGGATGTGTCCTGAAACAGGCAGGCTTTTCGAGTTTCCCGACTGGCTACCCCACAACCGGAACACTTCACACTGTCTGTAAAGGTGCGCCTGGAGAATACACCTGGGATCTCCCTCTCAGGCAGGATGTCCCCGACCGGCCGTGGATCTGTGGGAGGAACAGCACACTGACCTAGGAAGGCAAAACCTCTCCCCTGGGTCCAGTCTTCTCCATTGCCCCGTGGTGTCCGCCAACTCCCAGGCAGCCTCTTAGTGTCCTTTGCTTCTTTTCCCCCAGGGCATGCTGGGCTGTGCAGTTCTGCCCCAGGGATTACTATGGGCCACTGGTGCTGGGGACTACATGTCCCAAGATCCCTTGTTGCAGCTCTTGCAGGTGATTGGCTCTCTCTCCTTCTGCCACTGAAAAAAGCAGGGGATCAAGTAGGGCAGCTGCTTGTCCGAACGCCACTGGCAAACAGCACAGTTCAGTGAGGAGAGGGAGGGGGGATTCCCCCACAGCTGCTGACAGGCACGCTCTCCCTTATGAGAGCCTGTCAGTGCCTGTGTCAATTCCGCCGGTGGGAGGTGAGGGTCCACGAGCAGGCTGAGCGGCACCCGCTACAGTTAGTACAGCGAGCTCCTCCCAGACTACTCCGTTTTTTTTGTTCAGGCCTCTGGGTTGAACAAAAAAAACTTAAACTGTGGCCTGAGCTACAACATGAACTGCAGGGAGAGATATCTCAGTGTTTTTAATCTTTTATTATTATGGAACATTAGCATAATTAAATTTCACTAATATTCCTACCCGTTAACTGCTAATAAAATCCTAGAAATATTACAAATACGGTATATAAAGATAGAATAATTATTAGGTTTATTAACCCCCAGATGCTTACTTTTCTCCTGAAGTAGCTTTCATCAGCTTCAGTCCTCACATGTCAGCTAGAGATGAGCAAATCGAGCTAAATTCAATTTGCTGAACTTTTGGTTGAACCCAGCAGGAAGTCTGCGAGACATAGTGCCCAAACCCCATTAAAGTCTAAGTGAGCCAAATCTTCTATTTTTTTTCTAGCCTTTTTCAAGGCCAATTTGCAAGGTTTTGGAAAGATGGGCACAGGCAGCTGGGCATTTCCATTGAGGGGCATGTACCAATGCAAAAACAATTTTTTAAAAATATCATTCAGTGGGGAGTGGGTCTTTTAATGGAGCTTAAAAGGCAAAATTAAATATATACAATTCCATTGAATAATATCTTTGGGGGATGCCTTAAACTTACACGTAAACTTGCAAACCTGTACAATGTACTTTATTTAAAAGAAAAAATGATTGCCATTAATTGACAGTTCCGAGATGGCTTTGTTATGTTTGTAAGAAAAAAGGTGTGGGTCACCCTTAAAATCCATACCAGACGCTTATCCTTGATGAAGGTCTGGAATGGATTTTGAGGGGTCCTATGCAAAAAAAAAAAAAAAAAAAAGAAAAGAAACAGTCAGGGGTCCTCTTAACTATACCAGACCATTATCCAGGCACAGAGCCTGGCTGGCAAGGAAAGGTGGTGACAGTGATCGCCCCTTTCTCCTGACCTATACCAGGCCACATGCCCTCAACAGTGAGAAGGACAAGGGCCTCATTTCTACATCATTGACCTGATTGATGTGAGGGTCTGCAGGGGGACTTATTGGAAACTGAAAGCCCCTTTTTGAATAAGGGGGTACCCTGGTGTCTGCCCCCTCCTATGTAAATGAGTAAGGGTACATTTTATCCTTTGTTACTCATTCACAACTAAAGGCATTTATTTACAAAAAAATGGCCACGATGCAAATCCCATGTCAATCACCTCATCGAGTGATATAGACCTATTGTCAATCATGATGAGTAATTGATCCTTTCCAACCACTACTCCCTTCATAAATGACAGTTCCCAAGTATTACGTGTGTATGTGTCACCGGCGCAAAAACCTCTAAATCAATCAGTGTATTTAACAGAATTGCTGCATTCAAAAAAACCCTTCTTTAGAATGGGAAATGTGAAAATTAATGCCTTCACCCCTCGCTCCCGTTCGTGTTTCCGCCCGCTACGGACGTTTCCGATCACCTGTTCCGCAAGAACTCCCAGCAGCCTCTACGCGTTTCGCATCATTGTATGATCGGAAACGTCCGTAGCGGGCGGAAACACGAACGGGAGCGAGGGGTGAAGCGCAAGCTGAATGCGGAGGTCACACAACTACATACAGGTGGACCACGGAACAGTTCAACACTCGTCCCTATCTGTTGGATTTGCTCAGTGCCGGCTTGAAGGCACTTTTAAATGTGACTGTAAAATTTTTTTGTTTTTTATCTAATAAATGTTTTAAACGCACTGCGCAATGATCGTCTATCTATATACCTTACATGAGGAAAACTAAAGCATAGCCAGTGATACTAAGGTGGAGCAGTATTAAGGTGGAGCGGTATTAAGGTGGAGTGGTTATCCCATGAATGAACCAAAAGCACATCATTTAACAAACATCTGGTGAGTGGCCAATCTATAAGGTGGTGGTGTGTCACAAAGTCACATATGAATAGAAGAGACACAGGAGCACAATAAGAATACAGTCACAGCAATTGATAGAAGATTTTTGGATTCTCATTTTTCATGGGACTTTGAAATGCTTATGCACAAGATTGTTAATTTGGTATATGGTTTCAGCTGTTTTGCAATTTTTCATGTGTGACATACACACAGAAGAAGGCCATTGGTATACATGCACTTATTTGATTTATGTTTTTTTTACACAGAAGGATATTGTCGCATGATGTAAATTATCTTATTTTTATGACACATTATTAGGAATAGGGATATATATTGTGAGTGGTGTAGAGATACGAGTAGCGCATTCACACGCATTAATTTTCACAGTTCCCAAGTATTGCTGGAATATCAACAGGAACTGGGAAACTTGGGTGAAGTAATTTATTTAGTTAATGATGTTACCTGGCATCCCCACCAGCTTATTTATAATGTGAAACAAGCTGGTGTGCAGGAATCTGTAATTTAGTTGCGGTAGTGATGTCACCACCAATTGAATGACTTGTAACTAGAGGGTCGGGTGTGCAGGCAAACAATTCAGATCTATTTACTTCTGCAAACTATGAACAAACTGGGTTAGAATAGAACTCGTGGTCGACTTCAACCCAATGTTATCCTCTTTTCCTATTTCTAGTTTGCCTTCATTCCTCTTCCTCACATGCCCTCTTTCTCTCAGCTTACATTTTTCTCAGAAATTCTGCACATCAATCTACTTGTCAAATAGGTTCCTTTTGCAAACCTGACAACCACAGTAATTAGAGGTGTATAGGTAGTTGCTTGACTCTGAAGACAAGATGGAAGGGAGTTGTGTAAACTGGCATTCCCAGGACAACAAAACTGTAACAAAATTTCACCTTCTGTTACTGCAAATCAGAACTTGTTGTGGGTGCAGTCATGGCTGCTGTTAGAAATCACGATGCCACATACAGCCTACTTTGACAGCCTCCCCCCCACCCCACCCCCACCCAGGCTGAAAGTGACTGGGGACATAGATTTATTAGTCCCTTTCTCTGCAGCCTCAGCTGCATGAACAGGAAGCGCTCTGAGGGTTCCTGCTCATTTACAAATTCAGTGATGAATGGACACAGGAGTCAATAGTACAGATTGCTCACTGTGTTTATTCAGAAAAGAAAGGGGCCAATAAATTACATATTTACCAGCCCTTCTCCCATTCCCCATCCTGAAACATCCTCCCGTGTGCCCATAGCAGCTGCCGGCGGGAGAAGAGAGGAGGGAAGCTGGCAGTGCTGTGGCGGAAAGGGGCACAGGGGTCCAGACAGCAGATAGAAGGGGCACATGTGCTAGGACCAATCCCCCTGCAGTGCAGCCAGTGGGAGAAAGCGGAGAAGCTGGCAGCACTGCAGGGGTGGCAGAAGAGGATTGGTGTCTGCAATAAGACAGTACAGCTGGTCCTCCTGCTCAGCAGGTGCCCAGGCTCCCCTTTGAACTAATTGGGCCTGGGCCTGTGCCCAGTACAGGAGGGCTGGCTGTACAGTGGCCAGTACAGGAGGGCTGGCTGTACTTAACAGTGGCCCTGGGTGCAGCACTATGTAGTGACTGGAGTCAAAAAGGACAGCTTTTTCACTTTGGAGGGTATGCTGGGGAAACCAAATTTCTGATTATTTTGTATTGCCAAAATATGCCAGTAGTTATGTGAAAAGAAGTGGGAGCTACACAGGAATGTTGTATTTTTTCTTTACTCCTGTGTCTTAGGGACTGTTCGAGCTACGAAGACCCCAAAAATAGTACTTTTTCTTTAGACAAATTGAATTTAGTGGCAGTTTATTAATGTTACAATTTAGATATACAGTAAATGCTGATAGCATTTTAAATATAACACTTACACACACATATATATTATAAATATGATTATTTATTTTCTGAATGTTACTTCTGTATAGCAAGCTGCATTTCAGGAACAATTTATTCATTACTTTTTCATTCTGAATACTTAACCTTTTCATGAGAAGCTAAATTACAACATGACACAGATTTTTATTTCAAAAATAAATGTTAGTTTTGTTACTCTGCTCCCTCATTATTTTCCCTGTTAAGTTTAGCCCTGGTCTGTGCTCTTTGTACAGACCCAGAAACCAAATACAGAGCATTGAGAATGCAATCCAGTTACTATGTGCACCCCACACAAAAGCCTTCTAATGATCTGTGATTAGTTCTTTATTAAATTCATCAACAGAGCCAAAGGAGATGTCAGATCTCCCCCATTTGTGATTATCTTGATGAGAGTTTTAATTCAATCATTTAATGTGTATTTCTTCTGCACCCGTCTGCAATAAGGAAGAGACTCTATTGAGAGGATTCATTAAATAAGGTGCAGTTCCACTGACCAGATCATGAGGATCAGGTCTTCTTGCTTTTCTGTATTGTTACGTAATATCTGCAACACAACAAGGAAATGCAAACAGCTATATTTAATATGCTAGTGCAAAGAGACGTGATACTAGGTAAACTTCAGTAACACAATCAGACTACACCTTTCATGTTAGATGAGCCAGAGCATTTGAAAACTTGCTGAATGTGTGGCAGCATTTTGCTCTTAAGCCTATTAACTGAGCTCAGGGCAGCCATCAGAAATTTTGGGGCCCTTTACACTCGCCAGCCCACCATGTCCTTCAGTGCACCCACTTTTATTCTAATACTCTTCCAACCCAATATATTCTCCATCCCATGTCCTCTTCCTCCTCCATTCCCATATCCTTCATCTTATGTCCCCCTCCATTCCATGTGCTCCTCTTCCAGTCCCTTCTCCCCCATCCCATGTCCCCCTCCTCCATCCCATGTCCTCTTTCTTCTCCAGTCCCATCTCCTCCATCCCATGTCCTCTTCCTTCTCCAGTTCCATCTCCTCCACTCCCATATCTTCCATTCCATGTCTTCCTCCTTCTACATCCCATGTGCTCCTCTTCCAGTTCCTTGTCCCCATCTCATGTCCTCTTCTTCCTCCAGTCCCATCTCCTCCATCCCACATCATCCTCCTTTTGCAGTCCCATCTTCGCCATCTCATGTCCTCCTCTTCCTCCACTCTAGGTCCCCCTTCTCCATCCCATGTCATCCTTCTCCAGTCTCATCTCCCCTCTATGTCGGTCCTCTCTCACAGCATTCTTCCGCTGTAGTCCTTCTATCCCTTCTGTGCCCTCAGTACAGCCTAGATCCACTACAGTATGTAGAGGAGAGGAGTGTGGAGGGTATGACAGTGGCAGAACGGGGAAGGATTTATTTTAATGGCAGTCTGTGAGGTGACTAGGGAGTGATGTTGGGTAGATAAGGGTCTGAGTGATGTCTGTCAGCTGAATATATGAAGTGGTCTGGGGGTGATGTAAGCTGGGGGGAGTAGGGGGCTGAGATGTGGTTAGATAGTGATGTTTATAATAAAAATAAACTATTGTGCTCATCGACTAATTAATACAACAATACATAATACAAAATTGGTACTCAAAGAAAACATCCTCCTGTTAAAAGATGTAAATATATATCTATATAATCCAGCCCTTAGCACTCTGTGTATGTCCAGATAATGTGAAATTTAATTGTGACAATTCATATAACCCTGTGTTATCCAGGCTCTGAGTCTGCACCATCAGAAGTGTAAACTCATCACATAAACACAGGGTTACATGAATGGTCATAAATTACATTCACATTATCTGGACAAAGTAATTGGGGGATGTTTATTTAGATAGGGCTGTGTGCTAGCTTGGGAGATATCTGTCACTCTGGCTGTCTCTTCATTTTCTGTGTTTCCTTATCACTGCAATACTTACAAAACAAATCCTACAGAAACTCAGATGGACTGTGACAGGTACTCAGATGGGCTGTGACAGGTACTCAGGTACTCGGGTACTCAGATGAACTGTGACAGGTACTCGGGTACTCAGATGGACTGTGACAGGTACTCAGGTACTCGGGTACTCAGATGGACTGTGACAGGTACTCAGGTACTCGGGTACTCAGATGGACTGTGACAGGTACTCAGGTACTCGGGTACTCAGATGAACTGTGACAGGTACTCAGATGGGCTGTGACAGGTACACGGGTACTCAGGTGGGCTGTGACAGGTACTTTGATGGCTGGTGACAGGTATTTTGATGGCTGTTGACAGGTACTTTGATGGCTGGTGACAGGTATTTTGATGTCTGGTGACAGGTCCTCTTTATTATGGTGGGCAATCAGTGTGTGTTGGTGTGGACTGTACACAGTAACGAGCTGTTACCGCAATCTCCTCACACGCGATTGGTGTGTAAGGAGGAGACCCGGTAACATATCGTTACTGTGGTTTGTTGACATTCTGTGACCGGCTGTGATTGGACCATAGGCGTGCGCAGGGGGTGTGCCGGGTGTGCCTGGGCACACCCTAATATGTGACGGAAATCTGCTGTAAGATGCTGCAAGAGACTGTATAGGGAGCTGCCTGTGAGACAGTTTCCCATTGAGCAGTCAGGGAGGCATGTAAGAGCTGCTTAGTGCTTTAAACTGTAATGTAATGTCACTGCTTGCAGATAGGAGCTGTCAAAACTCGGGGTGATGTCGAGGGTGGGCGGGACCAAACAGCTAGTCTATCAAACACGCTCATGTCAAGGGCTGGGCTGGCCGCTCCGTGTAGGTGGCTCCGCCCCCTTTCTATCAGCTATTAAACACCAGCCAATGATACACTGAGCAGCCCGCCTAGCCCTATTCCTTTGGCTGGTGTTTGATAGCTAATAGAAAGGGGTGGAGCCACACACACGGAGCGACCCACCCAGCCCTGATCCCCTTGGCTTGTGTTTGATAGGCTAGCTGTTCGGTCCCACCCACCCCCAACATCAGCTCTGAGTTCTGACAGCTCTTCTCTGCAAGCAGTGACATTACATTACAGTTTAACGCACTGAGCAGCTCTTACATGCCTAGCTGACTGCTCAATGGGAAACTTCCCCTCTCCTAGATCAGTGCCTATCAATGCCCATCGGTGCCACCTATCATTGCCAACCAATGCCACCTATCAGTGCCCATCAGTGCCACATGTCAGTGCCAATCAGTGCCCACCAGTGCCACCTGTCAGTGTCAAACAGTGCCCATCAGTGCCACATGTCACTGCTCACCAGTGCCACCTGTCAGTGCCAATCATTTCTCATCAGTGCCACCTGACAGTGCCAATCAGTGCCCACCAGTGCCACCTGTCAGTGCCCATCAGTTCCACATGTCAGTGCCAACCAATGCCACCTATCAGAGACAATCAGTGCCCAACAGTGCTTCCAATCAGTGCCGCCACCTATCAGTGCTGCCTATCAGTGCCCAGCAGTGATGTCCATCAGTGCCCATCAGTGCTGCCAATGAGTGCCCATCAGTGTCACCTATCAGTGCCAACCAATGCCACCTATCAGTGCCACCTGTCAGTGTCCATCAGTGCCACATGTCAGTGCCAATCAGTGCCCACCAGTGCCACCTGTTAGTATCAATCAGTGTCCAGCAGTGCCACCTGTCAGTGCCAATCAGTGCCCACCAGTGCCACATGTCAGTGCCCACCAGTGCCACATGTCAGTGCCAATCATTGCTCATCAGTGCCACCTGTCAGTGCCAATCAGTGCCCACCAGTGCCACCTGTCAGTGCCAATCATTGCTCATCAGTGCCACCTGTCAGTGCCAATTAGTGCCCACCAGTGCCACCTGTCAGTGCCCACCAGTGCCACCTGTCAGTGCCCATCAGTTCCACATGTCAGTTCCAACCAATGCCACCCATCAGAGACAATCCGTGCCACCTGTCAGTGCCAATCAGTGCTGCCAGTCAGTGCCAACCAATGCACCTATCAGTGCCAATCAGTGCCCAACAGTGCTTCCAATCAGTGCCGCCACCTATCAGTGCTGCCTATCAGTGCCCATCAGTGCTGCCTATCAGTACCCAAAAGTTTTGCCTATCAGTGCCAATCAGTGCCCATCAGTGCTGCCAATGAGTGCCCATCAGTGCTGCCTATCAGTGCCACCTATCAGTGCCAACCAATGCCATAAATCAGTGCCCATCAGTGCTGCCTATCAGTGCCCACCTGTGCTGCCAATCAGTGAAGCCTATTAGTGCCAACCAATGCCACCTATCAGAGCCAATCAGTGCTGCCTATCGGTGCCAATCAGTGCTGCCTATCAGTGCTTCCAATCAGTGCCACCTATCAGTGCCCATCAGTGTTGCCTATCAGTGTTCGACTCGAACATCGGCTGTTCGCCGAACAGCGAACAATTTTTGTTTGGGGAGAAATAAAAAGGGAGAAATCAAAAGTGCTAATTTTAAAGGCTTATATGCATGGTATTGTCATAAAAAGTGTTTGGGGACCTGGGTCCTGCCCCAGGGGACATGTATCAATGCAAAAAAAAAGTTTTAAAAACGGCCGTTTTTTCGGGAGCAGTGATTTTAATAATGCCTAAAGTCAAACAATAAAAGTGTAATATTCCTTTAAATTTTGTACCTTGGGGGTGTCTATAGTATGCCTGTAAAGGGGCGCATGTTTCCCGTGTTTAGAACAGTCTGACAGCAAAATGACATTTCAAAGGAAAAAAAGTCATTTAAAACTACTCGTGGCTATTAATGAATTACCGGTCCGACAATACACATAAAAGGTCATTGATAAAAACTGCATGGGATTTCCCCACAGGGGAACCCCAAACCAAAATTAAAAAAAAAAAACTGGCGTGGGGGTCCCCCTAAATTCCATAGCAGGCCCTTCAGGTCTGGTATGGATATTAAGGGAAACCCCGCGCCAAAATTTAAAAAAAAATGACGTAGGGGCCCCCTCAAAATTCATACCAGACCTGATTTTAAGGGGAACCCCGCACCAAAATTTAAAAAAAAATTGGCGTGGGGTCCCCCCAAAAATCCATACCAGACCCTTATCTGAGCACGCAACCTGGCAGGCCGCAGGAAAAGAGGGGGGCGAGAGAGTGGCCCCCCCTCCTAAACCGTACCAGGCCACATGCCCTCAACATTGGGAGGGTGCTTTGGGGTAGCCCACCAAAGCACCTTGTCCCCATGTTGATGAGGACAAGGGCCTCATCCCCACAACCCTTGGCTGGTGGTTGTGGGGGTCTGCAGGCGGGGGGCTTATCGGAATCTGGAAGCCCCCTTTTACAAGGGGACCCCCAGATCCCGGCCCCCCCCTGTGTGAAATGGTAAGGGGGTACTTGTACCCCTACCATTTCACAAAAAAACTGTCAAAAATGTTAAAAATGACAAGAGACAGTTTTTGACAATTCCTTTATTTAAAGTCTTCTTTTTTCCATCTTCTATCTTCTTTCTTCTATCTTCCTTCGGTTTCTTCCTCCATCTTCTTCTTCCTCCGATCCTCTGCTTCTTTCTCTGGTGTTCTCGTCCGGAATCTCCCTCCGCGGCATCTTCTTCTTTTCGTCTTCTTATCTTCATCTTCTTTTCAGGCCGCTCTGCATCCATGATTGTATGGAAGGCTCCCGCTGTGTGACGTTTCTCTCTTCATCTTTTTCTCTTCATCTTCTTCTCGTCCCCGTGCGTTAGAGGGGGCGGGGTCACCGGGTGGCCCCGCCCTCCGCTATTTAAGAACAGTCAGAAGAGGAGAAGTGTCACACAGCGGGAACCTCCCTCCATGCCATCATGGATGCGGAGCAGCCCGAAAAGAAGATGAAGACAAGAAGATGAAGACAAGAAGATGAAGAGGTCGTTTTTAAAACTTTTTTTTGCATTGATACATGTCCCCTGGGGCAGGACCCGGGTCCCCAAACCCTTTTTAGGACAATACCATGCAAATTGGCCTTTAAAATTAGCACTTTTTTGAACGTTCAAGTCCCATAGACTTCAATGGGGTTCTAACGTTCGTGCAAAGTTTTGGTCTGTTCGCAAGTTCTAGTGCAAACCGAATCAGGGGGGTGTTTGGCTCATCCCTAGTGCCCATCAGTGCTGCCAATCCGTGTTGCCTAGCAGTGCCATCTATCAGTGACACTCAGTGCCCATCAGTGCTGCCTATTGGTGCAGCCTATCAGTGCCCATCAGTGCTGCCTATCAATGCCCCTCAGTGCCACCTATCAGTGCTGCCTATCAGTGCCCATCAGTGCTGCCTATCAGTGCCAATCAGTGCTGCCAATTAGTGCCAATAAATGCCACCATGCAGTGCCTATCAGTGCTGCCAATCAGTGCTGCCAACCAGTAATACCTATCAGTGCCCATCAGTGCTGCCAATAAGTGCTGCCTATCAGTGCCCATGAGTGCTGCCAATCAGTGTCACCTATCAGTGCTGGCTATCAGTGCTGCCTATCAGTGCCTATGAGTGCTGCCTATGAGTCCTTCCAATCAGTGCCCATCTGTGCACTGAGTGCAGGGATGGGCAGTTGAACTCAGCAGCTAGGCACATTGTCTATGGGGGCTGGCCTGGTGGGGCACAACTGAAATCCATCTGTTTATTAATGCCACATGCCGATCTTTAGTATAATACATAATCACCACACTACTATTTACAATAAACTACTGGAGGTAAATTAAAAAAATTGTCAGTAAAAGGCCTGCCACTAAGCACTGTTATGTGTTCCCACACCACAAAAAAAAAGTGCAGCGAAGCTAATCCTATACAACGTAACAGATTCCTGGAATAAGTTGATTGTAAACACACACGAAGTTTACCTGTAATCCCCTCCAGTATATAGTGAGGGCTCTCTGATTATCCTTGTTATATTTCATTATGCTAATTAAACAATGTTTTTTCCTTGTGATCTGCACACATAACGTACTACAATATGTATCCTGCGACTACATTGGATCTATTGTTATCAACACTACTACTACTAATGATGTCTATGTGAAGTACTTTTTCTTGTATGTTCTTTCTTTTTCAATAAAATCAGATTGAACTTTAAAAAAAAGTGCAGCGCTAACTTACTAATTATTAACTTAATAATTGTGGAACCCTCTACTGTATGGAAATCTCAATAAACATCAATATTACCACAATACCGGTTATATGTAACGTCACCTATAATACACATCAAACTGAAAAAATAAATAAAAAATGAAACTTAGCAGGGATGGTGGAAATCCCTCCTATAGATATTTGCCATACAGATTAACTACAAGTGCAATAGTTCCAGTGATATGTGATTTCACATGTAATACACATCAAAATGATAATAAGACATCTTTTTGTTTTAACTTAGCAGGGATGGGGGAAACCCCTCTACAGATAATTGCAATACAAATTAACTTCAAGTGCAACAACTTTTTAGTTGGGAGGTTCACACCATTATAGCACTTTGGAATTTTTATTGTTTAGATTGTTACACTTAATTTTATATGTTTTAGTTACTATTATAATGTGAATTTTTGCGCTTGAAGTTAATTTTCCACCACCCTTACTCAGTTGATGTCTTTATGGACCTTGCTTTGTGCACTGGTGCACAGTCATGTTAAAACAGGAAGGAGGGGCCATCCCCAAACTGTTCCCACAAAGTTGGGAGCAGGAAATTATCCAAAATGTCTTGGTATGCTGATGTCTTAAGAGTTCCCTTCACTGGAACTAAGGGGCCAAGCCCAACCCCTGAAATACAACCCCACACCATAATCCCCCCTCCACCAAATGATTTGGACCAGTGCACAAAGCAAGGTCCATAAAGACATGGATGAGTGAGTTTGGGTTGGAGGAACTTGACGGGCCTTCACATTAAAGTGAAGACTGCGAGCCAGGCCTTCTCATCCAACAACAGTGCCTGGCCTCACAAATGCTTTTCTGGAAGAATGGTCAAACATTCTCATATACACACTCCTAAACCTTGTGGACAGCCTTCCCAGAAGAGTTGGAGCTGTTATAGCTGCTAAGGGTGGGCCAACTCAATATTGAACCCTAAGGACTAAGACTGGGATGCCATTATGTGTAAAGGCAGGCATCCCAATACTTCTGGTAATACAGTGTGTGTATATATATATATATATATATATATATATATATATATATATATATATATATACACACATGTGTGTTTGAGCTTTGGGGTGCACACCCTAATGCAATAGGCTGCACACGCCTATGGATTGGACACAGCTGGTCACGTGGTAAAGAGCCAGTTTCATTGGCTCTTTACCACAATAGGGGTTGGGCTGTGTCAGGGTGACAAGCCTCATCCCTGATCGGCGCTCTGCGCACCCCCTAGGGGCGCGCACAAACACCATGCGCGTGGACAGTGCATGTGGCCGGCTGTGATTGAACACAGCCGGTCACGTGGTAAAGAGCCATTTTTTTATTGGCTCTTTACACGGATCTGGAATGGGCTGTGGGGGTCGCAGGAACGACGAGAAGCCGAGGACATCATATGACACCCGCCCAGGATGGGAGATCCCATCTGCGGAGGTCATATGACTATGGCCCGGTATTGAAGTGGTTAAAAGTCAGCAGCTACAAAAAGCGTAGCTGCTGACTTTTAATAATCAGACACTTACCTGTCCCACGGTCCAGCGATGCGGGCGCACAAAGTCCCGCTCCTCTCCCTCTCCTCTCCGCGGCGCCAGCATTCTAATGCCCCGAACACACGCTCGGACTTTGTTTGGACATTCCGACAACAAAATCCTAGGATTTTTTCCGACGGATGTCGGCTCAAACTTGTCTTGCATACACACAGTCACACAAAGTTGTCGGAAAATCCGATCGTTCTGAACGCGGTGACGTAAAACACGTACGTTGGGACTATAAAGGGGGCAGTGGCCAATAGCTTTCATCTCTTTATTTATTCTGAGCATGCGTGGCACTTTGTCCGTCGGATTTGTGTACACACGATCGGAATTTCCGACAGCGGATTTTGTTGTCGGAAAATTTTATATCCTGCTCTCAAACTTTGTGTGTCGGAAAATCCGATGGAAAATGTGTGATGGAGCCTACACACGGTCGAAATTTCCAACAACAAGGTCCTATCACATATTTTCCGTCGGAAAATCCGACCGTGTGTACGGGGATAACTGTGGGCGCCCAGCTGTGGCTTCACAGCCGAGCGTGCACTGCGTGCTGTGATTGGCCAGGCAATCTTCTGGGACCTGTGCCATGTCCCAGAAGATTGGAGGGAGGGAGGGGAGAGAGGTGATCTTCCTTCCGGTGCCATGGCACCAGGGGAGGAAGTGGGAGCTGGGTACCTTTAAAACAGGGTACCTGCTCCCTCCCTAAAAAAATAACATGCCAAATGTGGCATGTTGAGGGTCACCCACACTTAAAGTGGAAGTTCCATTTTTGGGTGGAACTCCGTTTTAAAATTGCGTGTGGCTGTAATGTATTGTCGGATCCCGGCAATATACATAAAAAATAATTGAAAAAAACAGCGTGAATTAACCCCCCCCCCAGTTCATACCAAGCCCTTTGGGTCTGCTATAGATATTAAGGGGAACGTCACGCAAAAAAAATAATGGTGTGGGGCCCCCACAAAAATCTATACCAGGCCCTTCAGGTCTGGTATGGATTTTAAGGGGAACCCCGCACCAAAATTAAAAAAAAAATGGCGTGGGGTCCCCCCCAAAATCCATACTAGACACTTATCCAAGCATGCAACCTGGCAGGCTGCAGGAAAAGGGGGGGATGAGAGAGCCCCCCCTCCTGAACCGTACCAGGCCACATGCTCTCAACATGGGGAGGGTGCTTTGGGGTCCCCACAACCCTTGCCCAGTGATTGTGGGGGTCTGTGGGTGGGGGCTTATAGGAATCTGGAAGCCCCCTTTAACAAGGGGGCCCCCAGATCCCGCCCCCCATGTGAATGGGTATTGGGTACATTGTACCCCTACTCATTCACCAAAAAAAGTAAAAACTACAGTTTTTGACAATTCCTTTATTAAAAAAAAAAAAGTGTCCTGCGATGTCCATCCATCTTCAATCACGGCACCAACGGACCCGAAAAATAGAAGAAAAAAAAAGAAAATATTCCTCCGACTGCTGTCTTTTCGCTGTGACAGCTCTTATATAGGCAAGGGCGGCTCCACCCGGTGACGTAACCTTTTTTCTTTTTTAATAAAGGACTTTTCAAAAACTGTGTATTGTGGTTTTTACTTTTTGACACTTTTTTTGGTGAATGGGTAGGGGTACAATGTACCGATACCCATTCACATAGGGGGGGCTGGGATCTGGGGGCCCCCTTGTTAAAGGGGGCTTCCAGATTTCGATAAGCCCCCCACCCACAGACCCCCACAACCACCGGGCAAGGGTTGTGGGGATGAGGCCCTTGTCCCCATCAACATGGGGACAAGGTGCTTTGGGGTGACTTCAAAGCACCCTCCCCATGTTGAGGGCATGTGGCCTGGTACGGTTCAGGAGGGGGGGCGCTCTCTCGCTCCCCCTCTTTTCTTGCAGCCTGCCAGGTTTCATGCTTGGATAAGGGTCTGGTATGGTTTTTGGGGGGGACCCCACGCTTTTTTTTTTCAATTTTGTCATGGCGTTCCCTTTAACCGCTTAACAACCGGCCCATAGCCAAATGACGGCTACAGGGCGGTTGTTTAACTCTGGGAGGACGTCCAGGGACGTCCTCCCAGAATTCTGCTCTCGCGCGCCCCCTAGGGCGCGCACTCGAGAGCATCCGTGACCGCCGGGTCCAGAGGACCCGGCGCATCACAGATCCCGGTAAATGGCCGCTGATCGCGGCCGTTTACCATGTGATCGCTCCGTCTAATGACGGAGCGATCACATGTAAACAAACCGGCGTCATCTGATGACGCCGGTTCCTCTCCTCCCCTCTGTGTACCGATCGGTACACTGTGAGCGGAGAGGGGGATGGATGGATGGCTGCAGCGTTGTGGGCTGCATGTGTAGTGCCCACAGCGCTGCACAGAGACATCCAGCCATCCATCCATCCATGCTCAGCCATCCCCACTACTATGCATGCCCTGCAATGCCCTCTGCAATGCCCCACAGTACTCTGGTATGCCCCACAATACCCCTGCAATACTCTGCCATACCCTGCAATACCCCTGCAATACTCTGCCATACCCTGCAATACCCCGCCATACTCCGCAATACCCCGCCATACTCCGCAATACTCTGCCATACCCTGCAATACCCCGCCATACTCCGCAATACCCCGCCATACCCTGGAATACCCCACAATACTCTGCCATACCCTGGAATACCCCGCAATACTCTGCCATACCCTGAAATACCCCTGCAATACTCTGCCATACCCTGCAATACCCCGCCATACTCCGCAATACCCCGCCATACTCCGCAATACTCTGCCATACCCTGCAATACCCCACCATACTCCGCAATACCCCGCCATACTCCGCAATACCCCGCCATACCCTGGAATACCCCGCAATACTCTGCCATACCCTGGAATACCCCGCAATACTCTGCCATACCCTGGAATACCCCGCAATACTCTGCCATACCCTGGAATACCCCGCAATACTCTGCCATACCCTGGAATACCCCGCAATACTCTGCCATACCCCGCAATACCCCGCAATACTCTGCCATACCCTGCAATACCCTGGAATACCCCGCAATACTCTGCCATACCCTGGAATACCCCACAATACTCTGCCATACCCTGGAATACCCGCAATACTCTGCCATACCCTGGAATACCCCGCAATACTCTGCCATACCCCGCAATACCCCGCAATACTCTGCCATACCCTGCAATACCCTGAAATACCCTGCAATACACTGCCATACCCTGCAATACCCCGCAATATCCCGCAATACTCTGCCATACCCCGCGATACCCAGCCATACTCAGTGATACCCAGCCATACTCTGCAATACTCAGTGATACCCAGCCATACTCTGCAATACTCAGTGATACCCAGCCATACTCTGCAATACTCAGTGATACCCAGCCATACTCTGCAATACTCAGTGATACCCAGCCATACTCTGCAATACTCAGTGATACCCAGCCATACTCTGCAATACTCAGTGATACCCAGCCATACTCTGCCATACCCAGCCATGCTCTGCAATACCCCGCAAAAATCTGCAATACTCTGCCATAACCTGCAATACTCTGCAATACCCCGCAATACCCAGGCATACTCTGCAATACTCGGTGATACCCAGTCATACTCTGCCATACCCAGTCATACTCGGCGATACCCAGTCATACTCGGCGATACTCTGCAATACCCAGCCATGCTCAGCCATACTCGGCCATGCTCAGCCATACCCAGCCATGCTCAGCCATACCCAGCCTCTGTATGTGGCCAGGCTGTGGAAGTCTCACACATGTGGTATCGCCGTACTCAGGAGGAGTAGAAGAATCTATTTTGGGGTGTCATTTTTGATATATACATGCTATGTGTTATAAATATTGTATAAATGGACAACTTTGTGTTAAAAAAAAAAAAAAAGCGTTTTAACCACTTCCGGCCTTCCGTCATACGACGTCCTTGACTTTGTGCGGGGATATCTGAATGATGGGTGCAGCTACAGGTATCATTCAGATATCATCTTTTTCAGCCGGCGATTCCCTATACCATAAGAATGATCATAGCGGCTGTTACACTGCTTGATCGTTCTTACGGGAGGCAAGAGGGGACGTCCCCCCCTCCCGCCACCCTCCGGTGCTTCTACCGACTCACCGCTACGATCGAAGCCAGGATCTCTTTTTTTTTTTTTTTTTTTTTTTTTAATTTCAGGCACAGCCTAGAGGTGAGATTTGGGGTCTTATTGACCCCATATCTCACTGTAAAGAGGACCTGTCATGCCATATTCCTATTACAAGGGATGTTTACATTCCTTGTAATAGGAATAAAAGTGATCAAAAAAAATTTTTGGGGGAAAAAAGTGTCAAACTAAAATAAATAAAGTAAAATGAACAATAAAAAAAAATAAAAATTTTTTTAAAGCGCCCCTGTCTGTGTGCTTGCATGCAGAAGCGAACGCATACGTAAGTCCCGGCCACATATGAAAACGGTGTTCAAACCACACATGTGAGGTATCGCTGTGATCGGTAGAGCGAGAGCAATAATTTTGGCCCTAGACCTCCTCTGTAACTCAAAATTTGTAACCAGTAAAAAATTTTAAAGTGTCGCCTATGGGGATTTTTAAGTGGCGAAGTTTGGCGCCATTCCACAAGCGTGTGCAATTTTGAAAGGTGACATGTTAGGTATCTATTTACTCGGCGTAACTTCATCTTTCATATTATGCAAAAACATTGGGCTAACCTTACTGTTTTGTTTTTTTTTAAAGCAAAAAACATTTTTTTTTCCAAAAAAAACGCGTTCGAAAAATTGCTGCGCAAATATCGTGCGAGATAAAAAGTTGCAATGATCGCTATTGTATTCTCTAGGGTCTTTGCTAAAAAAACATATATAATGTTTTGGGGTTCTATGTAATTTTCTAGCAAATAAATGATGATTTTTACATGTAGGAGAGAAATGTCAGAATTGGCATGGGTGCTCCAGAATGCCTGAAGGTGCTCCCCTGCATGTTGGGCCTCTGTATGTGGCCACGCTGTGTAAAAGTCTCACACATGTGGTATCGCCATACTCGGGAGTAATAGCAGAATGTGTTTTGGGGTGTAATTTGTGGTATGCATATGCTGTGTGTGAGAAATAACCTGCTAATATGACAATTTTGTAAAAAAAAAAAAAAAAAGGAAAAAAAAAAACTTGATTTTGCAAAGAATTGTGGGAAAAAATGACAACTTCAAAAAACTCACCATGCATCTTTCTAAATACCTTGGAATGTCTTCTTTCCAAAAAGGGGTCATTTGGGGGGTATTTGTACTTTTCTGGCATGTTAGGGTCTCAAGAAATGAGATAGGCCGTCAGTACTTCAGGTGTGATCAATTTTCAGATATTGGCACCATAGCTTGTGGACGCTATAACTTTCACAAAGACCAAATAATATACACTAATTTGGGTTATTTTTACCAAAGATATGTAGTGGTATAAATTTTGGCCAAAATATATGAAGAAAAATTACAAATTTTCAAAATTTTATAACAGAAACGAAGAAAAATTAATTTTTTTACAGATTTTTCGGTCTTTTTTCTTTTATAGCGCAAAAAATAAAGAACCCAGCGGTGATTAAATACCACCAAAAGAAAGCTCTATTTGTGTGAAAAAAAGGACAAAAAATTCATATAGATACAGTGTTGTATGACTGAGTAATTGTCATTCAAAATGTGAGAGCACCAAAAGCTGAAATTTGGTCTGGTTATTAAGGGGGTTTAAGTGCCCAGTGGTCAAGTGGTTAAAATCTATGCCAGACCCAAAGGGCTTGGTATGGATTTTGGGGGGGGACCTCACAACACTTTTTATTAAATTTTGGCATGGAGTTCCCCTTAAAATTTATACCAGACCCAAAGGTCCTGGTATGGACAGGGTGGGGGAACCCATGCAGTTTTCTTCTTAATTCTACATAGGGTTGCCTTTAACCACATCAATACACTATAATATATATTGTACACTCCACTATAAACCCTGCACTTTAATATATATACTAAGCTATATACTCTGAACTGCAGTATATTGTCACGGTCCCTACCATGCCATGCAGACTGCCAGGTGTGGTTATGCCCCAAGTTGCTCAAAGAGGTATTGAACCTTTGACTGCCTGTTTAGTGGTCCTGTTACTTTGCCTCTGAGCCACACCTCAGTTCCTTTCAGCGTGCTTTCCAGCTTTGCCTAGTTCTGCATGAAATACTAGGGCCATACTCTGGATCTTGTTGCAATTAGTACCTGTCACTCCTGGTTCAGCTGAGGCAGTTTATCCAATCAGCTGGGTATAAAACACTGCCTCACTCTGAGGGCTTTGCCAGTTCATTGTTTCCTGTTTTGCCTAAGGTTCCTGTGTTCCTGTGTTCCTGTGTTCCTGTGTTTCTGTGTTTCTGTGTTTCTGTGTTTCTGTGTTTCTGTGTTTCTGTGTTTCTGTGTTTCTGTGTTTCTGTGTTTCTGTGTTCCTGTGTTCCTGTGTTTCTGTGTTCCTGTGTTTCTGTGTTTCTGTGTTCCTGTGTTCCTGTGTTCCTGTGTTGCAGTTACAGTGTTCCAAGACTGACTCTGGCTTCTGACCCTGGCTCTGCTTATCGTTTATTCTGTCTTCTGGAATCCCTGACTACGGCTTTACCTCGACTATCCTTTGGCAAATTCCTGTCAAGCTCCCGTGCACAGATTCACAGCCCAGGTAGCTTATCCCTTTGTTACTGTGGGCTGTGTGTATTTGCAAGGGTGAGTGTACATCTCTGCACCATACACTATACAGGCCACACTATATACTCTGAACTGCAGTATATATACTATACGGACTGCGCTATATATTCTGCAGAAAAATTGGGCCTTAGGTGTGGGTGGTGCCACAACACTGTAACCACTCACAGTTATGCCCCGTACACACGGTCGGAGTTTCCGATGGAAAATGTCCGATCGGAGCGTGTTGTCGGAAATTCCGACCGTGTGTGGGCTCCATCGGACATTTTCCATCGGATTTTCCGACACACAAAGTTGGAGAGCAGGAGATAAAATTTTCCGAAAACAAAATCCGTTGTCGGAAATTCCGATCGCGTGTACACAAATCCGACGGACAAAGTACCACGCATGCTCAGAATAAATGAAGAGATGAAAGCTATTGGCCACTGCCCCGTTTATAGTTCCGACGTACGTGTTTTACGTCACCGCGTTCAGAACAATCGGATTTTCCGACAACTTTGTGTGACCGTGTGTATGCAAGACAAGTTTGAGCCAACATCCGTCGGAAAAAATCCATGGATTTTATTGTCGGAATGTCCGAACAAAGTCCGACCGTGTGTACGCCCTATTACTCTTGTTAGGTGCAGGAACGGGCCCTGCTGTTATATATTATTTCAAAAATTGTAATTACATGCACCTGTTAAATAGGGGCAGTAAAATTGGGCCTTTGGTTTATGTGCTGCCACAACACTGTAACCCCTCAGTTACTCTTGTTGGTCGCAGGAATGGGCCCTGCTGTTAAATATTATTTCAAACATTTTAATTACATGCCCCTGTTAAACAGAGGCAGAAAAATTGGGCCTTGGGTGCCCTAAACCAAAAATATTGTTGGAAGCTAGCATCATTAAGATTCAGGAGGAATAGAATAGGCAGCATAGGCAGTCTTCAAGGGATCCCAGATCCATAGCAAATTCATTTACATCAGCATCAGGTATTTGATAGCTGCTAAAATTAATTATTAGGTGGCTGGGCAGTCCTCAATGTGATACAGCACCTCATCCCAAAAATTTGATGATCAAACCAGAGAGAAGGGAATACAGGGATTATGACGGTGCCAGGGAAAACACAATGTATTCAAAAATTTTTTGTTTAAAAAAGGTAATTTTTATTAATACATAGAAATTGTAAAAAATATACAAAAAAATCACAAAAACATGGTGTGCATAGACACTAAAAACATATCTGTAACGAGCTTCATGTCGCTTGGCCTCAGAGATGTAACGGCCAAAGCAGTAGGTAGGTATTTTAAGTGCCCAACATGTTTCGCCAGTATTGGCTTCCTCAGGGATAGATTATTAATACCTAAAGCTCTACAGTAATTCTATAAAGAGAAATATGACAATCAGTATATATATTAGGACAGATGATACATTAAATGCACAAAGAATATCAAAGATCTAAACATATACATGTTTGCGAACTGTCAGTATAGACCAACCCCCACCACCAACCAAAGGGCGCCAAGAAGACTTCCTCACACATATAACATCAGATGCCCAAGACACCCAACCAGACATTCTAAAGATGGAAATAAAATACCTGCAAATCGCCAGGAGGGTGTCGCACACCTCCAGGGCTAAGCCTCCAGCACAGATCACACTAGGTAGCTGCAGGGAGCAATAAGAAGGGTCTGGCCAGATGTATGTCTAAAAAGTATAATTATTTGTGGATGAATTAATTGGCAAAATTTCTAAAGGGGTCAAATATCCTCCATTAGTTAATGAAGATATATAGGACTAACATAGTCTCTAATTATTTTACTTACAAAGAAATACTCTTTAAAATTAATAGCAGGACACGATAGATCCCTGGCGTTGAAGAGAACTTTTTTCTTTCAAGCGCAACAGAAAGCGTGTCTCTATAGATTAAATAAAGAAAGGATTTTGTAACATTGTGAAAATTATCTAGGGAATAGTATGAATTGCACATTAGCTAGTCAGTAAATAGATTAAAACCAACAGTGAACAAAGTAAGTTTGACACTCACCACTATATATATGTAGAATGAAATGCTGGGCTGAGAGAGAGCCTACAGCCAGTTGCAGCGCCAAATAAGATATGCTAAGGGACAGAAAGTAATGTCAGCAAGGAATAAATATGTTCCTGCCCTAAATGTAGATGGTATATAGAGATGCCTACCGGATCGGATGGTGATAGGTACGTCGGTGTCCTGGAGCAACCCTGGCGTGTCTGATGGCCTGGGGTGCCGGCGTTCTTATGCCCCCCACACACGTGCGGCGTCTGACGTCACCGCACGTGTGAGCGGACGAAAAGGAGCCACAGCGCATGCGCCACCCGCAGATCCCTCCAGGCCTACAAGGTCCAGAGGGCATTGCGGTGGTGTCTATGGTGATGTGTAAACACATCACAGACAAGCCGCGGTGACCAAACGCCGCAACAGGCAGCGTGATACCTGGAAGATGGTATCAATTTCCAATGTGCCGTGGCTAGACGGGCAGAGGATAATCCAATGCCCTTGGGTGTCCATACAGCTAATTGTGTCTTATGACAGGGGGCTAAAGGCACCGGATCGGGTACGCATTCACCATAGCGAGATACAGGGGCCCGAAGGCAATAGAAAAACCAGAAGGGGAGAGGGAATGGAGAAGGGAAGGAAGCAGAGGATAGGGGAAGGGAAGGAAGGGGAATCGGAGGGGGAAGGGGAGGGGGAGGGGGGGGGGAAAGAATAAGGCATCTGGAGGTGCGAAAATGCCACCCGGGCAGCAGAAGGGAGGAGGCAGAAGTCGGTGAGAACAGACCAAGGATATATTAGAAGGAAACAATGGAGGGGGGCTGAATCCCTGGGATGTGCCCACACAGGTCGCCCTGACAGTTCGCAAAGACCCTGTTGAAAAATAACGTAGAATATCCATAAACAGCAAATCAAGGGATTATAATTAGAACATATGTTTACAATAATATACATGTCATAATAATAGAGAAAGCATATGCTAAATATACATTTATCATGTACGATCATGTACCCAATGATAAGAAATTTTTTTTTGAATAGAGACAAAGAGGAGAAGGGGGGGGGGCTATGTCCTAATCCGACATGACTATCTCACACGTGGCAAAGGCCAAAGGGAGGATAAAGAAAATTAAATAAAGTATATAATAAAGAATATGTAATGAGATAAAGGATTATTTACAAAATCCATAAAGAAAAATATTGTAGTCGGCCCTCAATGGGGGTCTCCCTATAGAAAAGGTTTGAAACTAATATTCTCATTGAGCCCGGGGTATGTGGTAGCATCCAGAATGTGTATCCACTTAGTTTCCAATTGTAAAAGTTTCTGATCAATGTCTCCACCCCTCACATGTGCAGGGATGTGTTCCAATGCAGTAAATCCCACTACGTGGGGATTGGAATCATGGTACTGTGCTATGTGTCGATTAATAGAGGTAGAGGTCTTTCCTTTAAATAAAGGTTTGATATGGTCACGAATCCTGACACAAAATTGACGTTTAGTTTTACCCACATAGTAACTACCACATGAACATGTGGCGAGATATACTACACCAATAGTTTGACACGTGATCTTATGTTTGATTTTGTGCGTTTGGCCATTGGGAAGCGGTTTCTCACGTATATCGTAGATGAACTCACATATATCACAATGGCCACATGGAAATGTGCCAAACACAGTTGAGAGGCAATCCAATTTAGGTGTATGATGACTCGCCGTAACCTTATCCCGTAGGATAAGGTTAATGTCTCCATTAATGAATGGCTTGTGGATCGAGCCGCAGATGTAGCCTCCTCGAGGTTTGCCCAGAGGGAGAGGGACCTCCGCGCTCACCTCGAGGAGTACACAATAGACATAATCAATGCTAAAGAAAACAAGTTCCTGCGGGACAAACTTGCCCATATTAATGGCTACGCCTATAGATGGGATGGAAACAACCCCAAAAAACCCTTCACTAAACCAAATTCAGATAATGTACCTAAAAATAACACTGAAGCACCTAATGTTTTTTCTACTTCCTTTTCCTCCAGTTCATCCACCACTTACCGTGAACTTTCACAAGATGGAATTCCTAAAAAAAGAAAGAGTGACTTACCTACCTCTTCCACAGACTCTATTCGACGCACCTTTGGAACTACGCACTCTACTAAGCCCCTAGGGGCCCGACCCAAAACTACAAGCACCTCCACTCCACTCACACGAGCATTATCACGGCCACCATTCACGTCCACTCGTATTGCGCACCCGGCACCCCCTACCATCACTCCGGCACCACTTGCACTCCCTGCTTCTACGGCAAGACGGGTAAGTGAACCTACTCTAACCACCATGTTTCCTACAGCATCCCAGTCGGTTGATCCTAAATTAGCCCCAATTTTTTTATCCCAAGCCTTGGACTCAACCCAGAGTCCAACACTGTAGCATCTCCTACTTCTTTGTCTAAAACTTTGGATCTAGATGTGGTCAATCTCTCATCCTTTCCTTTAACTAAACATCAAATAAAAGTTTTGCAATTAGGCCTTACCTTCTGTCCTTCAGCAGAATTTGACAAATTTCGTTTTGTCAAGGACATACAATTGTTTGCAAGAAAATTGATGTACAAGGTCATCTTTGATAAAACTACAGTTGCCCCAACGGTAGCTTCAGTTCCAGATAACAGTGTCCCCACGGCGGCCGAAATTCAGGCCATCGAGGACCTGTTAACGCTCCTTGAAGAGGGTGGTACAGAGGATGAATGCGAGTGGCAGTCTGATGACCACGGCATTGTCGCCTCTGGAGTATCCTTTCCCCCTCCCTTATCTTTTAAACCCAAATCTACAAATTTTCCTAATCTTTCCATGAATCCCAATATTTGGGCATTCCTTGAACAAATAAGCAAGACCATTAAAGATACTGATTTCTCCATCTCATGTCCCTCTAATCTGTCTGGTGCCCAGAAACAGGCCCTGAAATCTCTTCAAAACCACCCAGGTTTGGTTATAAAACCTGCCGACAAGGGTGGCAACATGGTTGTCATGGATGTCGCGGCGTATGAAATTATGTGCCGCGACATCCTTGACAACCCCGATTGGTATAGACCTATCTCACGTACACTTATCGAGAATTACGCTCGCGAATATTATGAACTTATTTTCTCTGCCTATCAGAAGGGAATCATAGACATTAATACCTGGAAATTCTTAAATGTCAAAGATGCAAGAATACCCACGTTCTATGCCTTGCCCAAACTTCATAAGTCTTTAAAAAATCCTCCTGGGCGTCCGATTATATCAGGATGTTCAAGTTTGACAGAAAATGCGAGTGCCCTGGTGGACAAATACTTGAGTCCACATGTCCAGGCTCTTCCCTCGTATGTACAAGACACAGTACATCTCCTCCGTATCTTTGACAACCTAAAGCTTCCAAAGAACACTTGGATGGTGGCTTTGGACGTGGAAAGTCTGTATAACACTATACCTCATGGTACTGGCATTGAAGTTATCTCTAAATCACTACAGGATAGAGGCCCCAATTCTGAGGCATATAATCAATTTGTTGTTGATCTCCTGAATTTCATCTTAACACGTAATCATTTTGTATTTGGTACCTCCCACTTCCTCCAGGTGCAAGGCGTGGCCATGGGCACTAAATGTGCGCCATCCTACGCCAATTTGTACCTGGGGGGGTGGGAAAAGGACCTATTCTCTAATTGCGATTTAGTCGATTTCCTGTGCCACGTGATTTCGTGGCACAGGTATATAGACGATATCATTTTCTTTTGGTCGGGCACTCGAGAACATCTCTCAAGATTTATGGATACTCTGGCAGTTAATCTTTATAATCTTAAGTTCACAATGGAGTGCAGCCAGACAAGGATAACCTTCCTTGATCTGGAAATACGACTGGACCCTGAAGGAAATCTCTCTTCGTCTATGTACCGTAAAGAAACGTCAGGGAACACTATTTTACACGCTAATAGTGCTCATCTCAAACCATTGCTTAACAGCATTCCTTACAGCCAATATTTGCGCATTAAACGAAACTGCACTGATGAAGGAGATTTCTTTAGGGCCTCACATGAACTTTATGAAAGACTGAAAAGAAGAGGGTATAGCCATAATCTGTTAAAGCAAGCCTTTAACAAAGTTAAAAAATTAGACCGCAGAAAACTGATATTCTCCACCAAAAAGAAAGATGGTATTCAACCGGTCCGAGTTATAACCCAATATTCCAAACATCATAAGGAGATAAGGGATATCTTATACAAATTTTGGCTTCTCCTAACAGCAGATAACACCATTAAAAAATATATTCAGTCCCAGCCCCAAATTACCTACCGTCGTTCCCCGTCCCTACGGGATAAGGTTACGGCGAGTCATCATACACCTAAATTGGATTGCCTCTCAACTGTGTTTGGCACATTTCCATGTGGCCATTGTGATATATGTGAGTTCATCTACGATATACGTGAGAAACCGCTTCCCAATGGCCAAACGCACAAAATCAAACATAAGATCACGTGTCAAACTATTGGTGTAGTATATCTCGCCACATGTTCATGTGGTAGTTACTATGTGGGTAAAACTAAACGTCAATTTTGTGTCAGGGTTCGTGACCATATCAAACCTTTATTTAAAGGAAAGACCTCTACCTCTATTAATCGACACATAGCACAGTACCATGATTCCAATCCCCACATAGTGGGATTTACTGCATTGGAACACATCCCTGCACATGTGAGGGGTGGAGACATTGATCAGAAACTTTTACAATTGGAAACTAAGTGGATACACATTCTGGATGCTACCACATACCCCGGGCTCAATGAGAATATTAGTTTCAAACCTTTTCTATAGGGAGACCCCCATTGAGGGCCGACTACAATATTTTTCTTTATGGATTTTGTAAATAATCCTTTATCTCATTACATATTCTTTATTATATACTTTATTTAATTTTCTTTATCCTCCCTTTGGCCTTTCCCACGTGTGAGATAGTCATGTCGGATTAGGACATAGCCCCCCCCCCCCTTCTCCTCTTTGTCTCTATTCAAAAAAAATTTCTTATCATTGGGTACATGATCGTACATGATAAATGTATATTTAGCATATGCTTTCTCTATTATTATGACATGTATATTATTGTAAACATATGTTCTAATTATAATCCCTTGATTTGCTGTTTATGGATATTCTATGTTATTTTTCAACAGGGTCTTTGCGAACTGTCAGGGCGACCTGTGTGGGCACATCCCAGGGATTCAGCCCCCCTCCATTGTTTCCTTCTAACTTCTGTCCCATTTTTTTCATGCCTTGTGTGCAGGCGCTCTTTTGGGGCTTACATATATCCTTGGTCTGTTCTCACCGACTTCTGCCTCCTCCCTTCTGCTGCCCGGGTGGCATTTTTGCACCTCCAGATGCCCTATTCTTTCCTCCCTCCCCTTCCCCCTCCGATTCCCCTTCCTTCCCTCCCCCTATCCTCTGCTTCCTTCCCTTCTCCATTCCCTCTCCCCTTCTGTTTTTCTATTGCCTTCGGGCCCCTGTATCTCGCTATGGTGAATGCGTACCCAATCCGGTGCCTTTAGCCCCCTGTCATAAGACACAATTAGCTGTATGGACACCCAAGGGCATTGGATTATCCTCTGCCCGTCTAGCCACGGCACATTGGAAATTGATACCATCTTCCAGGTATCACGCTGCCTGTTGCGGCGTTTGGTCACCGCGGCTTGTCTGTGATGTGTTTACACATCACCATAGACACCACCGCAATGCCCTCTGGACCTTGTAGGCCTGGAGGGATCTGCGGGTGGCGCATGCGCTGTGGCTCCTTTTCGTCCGCTCACACGTGCGGTGACGTCAGACGCCGCACGTGTGTGGGGGGCATAAGAACGCCGGCACCCCAGGCCATCAGACACGCCAGGGTTGCTCCAGGACACCGACGTACCTATCACCATCCGATCCGGTAGGCATCTCTATATACCATCTACATTTAGGGCAGGAACATATTTATTCCTTGCTGACATTACTTTCTGTCCCATAGCATATCTTATTTGGCGCTGCAACTGGCTGTAGGCTCTCTCTCAGCCCACCATTTCATTCTACATATATATAGTGGTGAGTGTCAAACTTACTTTGTTCACTGTTGGTTTTAATCTATTTACTGACTAGCTAATGTGCAATTCATACTATTCCCTAGATAATTTTCACAATGTTACAAAATCCTTTCTTCATTTAATCTATAGAGACACGCTTTCTGTTGCGCTTGAAAGAAAAAAGTTCTCTTCAACGCCAGGGATCTATCGGTGTCCTGCTATTAATTTTAAAGAGTATTTCTTTGTAAGTAAAATAATTAGAGACTATGTTAGTCCTATATATCTTCATTAACTAATGGAGGATATTTGACCCCTTTAGAAATTTTGCCTATTAATTCATCCACAAATAATTATACTTTTTAGACATACATCTGGCCAGGCCCTTCTTATTGCTCCCTGCAGCTACCTAGTGTGATCTGTGCTGGAGGCTTAGCCCTGGAGGTATGCGACACCCTCCTGGCGATTTGCAGGTATTTTATTTCCATCTTTAGAATGTCTGGTTGGGTGTCTTGGGCATCTGATGTTATATGTGTGAGGAAGTCTTCTTGGCGCCCTTTGGTTGGTGGTGGGGGTTGGTCTATACTGACAGTTCGCAAACATGTATATGTTTAGATCTTTGATATTCTTTGTGCATTTAATGTATCATCTGTCCTAATATATATACTGATTGTCATATTTCTCTTTATAGAATTACTGTAGAGCTTTAGGTATTAATAATCTATCCCTGAGGAAGCCAATACTGGCGAAACATGTCGGGCACTTAAAATACCTACCTACTGCTTTGGCCGTTACATCTCTGAGGCCAAGCGACATGAAGCTCGTTACAGATATGTTTTTAGTGTCTATGCACACCATGTTTTTGTGATTTTTTTGTATATTTTTTACAATTTCTATGTATTAATAAAAATGACCTTTTTTAAACAAAAAATTTTTGAATACATTGTGTTTTCCCTGGCACCGTCATAATCCCTGTATTCCCTTATCTCTGGTTTGATCATTTGATAGCTGCTAATGCAGGACTGATTCATTTTTATAAATGTGAGTCTATCGACGGAGTCTGTGGAAAGGCGCACTCTTTCATCTGTTGCAAACCCTCCAGCAGCACTGAATGTGGGTTCAGAAAGCACGCTGGATGCAGGACAAGCCAGTAGCTTGATTGCATATTGAGCAAGTTCTGGCCAGTGGTCCATCCTCAAGACCCAGTAACCCAGTGGATACTCTGTTGGAAAGGTCTCCAAGTCTGCTCTTGCCCCAAGATATTCCTGCACCATATAATACAGACGCTGGCGATGGTTGCTTGAACCTCTCAGACCTTGGCGCTGAGGACTGAAAAATTAAAGGCATCGCTTTAGCCGGCCACCTTCTCCACTGCTCTTCCTCTGACCGAACAAAGCCTCAGAAACACATCCAGCACCAGGAAATGGTAACCTCCCAGGGTCTGGAAAGGCTTTACACAAACTTTTATTCAAGGCCTCCTGAAGATGTTTCATCCTCTGCTCCATCTGCAAAGGCAGGATGAGTTCTGCAAGTTTACCCTTGTAACGTCGATCAAGAAGGGTTGCCAGCCAGTAATGATCCCTCTCCTTGATACCACGAATCCTAGGGTCCTTTCGCAGGCTTTGCAGAATCAGGGAGGCCATGCAGCGTAAGTTTGCAGAAGCATTCGATTCTGACTCCTCTGGGTCACTAAGGATCACATTATCCGTAACTACCTCCTCCCAGCCACGTACAACACCTTGGGTTTCTGGGGACTGAAAACCATCCCTTGAAGACTGCTGCATGTTATCCTCTGCATCCATGCTGACATAATCCTCCTCCTCCTCTTCTTCCTTTGTGTTTGGCAGCCCCACAGGAATGCTATCTGGATAAAGGAGGCCTTGAGAGGAAAGGAAGTCCTCCTCTTCCTCCCGCTGTTCTGCCTCAAGTGCCCTGTCCATGATTTGACAAAGCGTGCGCTCCAGCAGGAAGACTAGAGGGACAGTGTCACTGATGCATGCATTGTCGCTGCTCACCTTTCTTTGTGGCCTCCTCAAATGGTGACAGGACAGTGCATGCATCCCTGATCAGTAGCCACTGGCATGGCTAAAAGAAGCCAAGTTTACCTGACCCTGTCCTGGTGCCATACTCGCACAGGTACTCATTGATGGCCCTCTGCTGTGTGTGCAGCCGCTGCAGCATTGTCAACGTTGAGTTCCACCTGGTGAGCATGTCACAAATGAAGCGGTTGGTGGGCAGGTTGCATTCCCTTTGAATGTCGGTCGGCCGAGCACTGGCATTGTATGACCGGCGGACATTACCACAGACTTTTCTGGCCTGCCTCAGGAGATCTTGTAAGCCTGGGTACCTGAAGGGTTAATGATGTTTCTGCTGGCTTTGTTCTGTAAATTTCCATGTTATCCCTCATATTCCTATTATCTAAGATTGATTTAGAATGTGTGTTCTTGCTAAAATATGTTTAGACTAATAGATTAGAACAGCTGTAAATGGCTATTGTTTAGGAACATTTAAGAACACTCTGACATGACATTTCAATATATGACTGTCTCATTTAAAGTATGATGAAACTGCATATTGTGTGGAGATAAACTCCTTTTCCTGGAATTACCCTCCTCTTTCTCTGTAACCAAACCCTGAATGTATTGTAATCCAGCCTATTTCTATATTTTATAAAACAAGGGACAATGCCCTTGTAATGACACCCCACCTCTACTGGTACATGTGGCCTACTGGAAACCTTTCTGAGTGTATAAACAATGGGAGCTTATATGGTCTGGGAGGTGTCCTGGCCTAAGAGCAGGATGGATGTAGTCTGCGGCCCACTGAGAGGGATCCCCATAACTATACCTCCTTCAAACTGGAGTTGCTGGCCCTGGTGTAGGCCATTACAGAGAAGTTCCCAAAATGCCTCACAAGGGGCAGAAATAGAGATTTTCACAGATAAAAAAAACCCTTGCCTATCTAGAAACAGCAAAACTAGGGGCTTTGGAGCAAAGGTGGGTCACCCGACTGGCTCAGTTCAACTACAAGATTTGCTACAAGCCAGGAAGAAATAACGGACATGCGGATGCTCTTACCCGCTATCTGGTAGAACATCCAGGGGAGGACCTAGCTTTAAGCCACGAGAACATGGAGGTAGTCCCTGTCTTACCTGTGGCAGCCTCCCCATGTTCCCTCAAAAGGCAGGCAGCAGCACCCCAGGTAGAAACCACTGAAATCCACATCCAGAAGGAGTGGGCTCTGATCCAACAAAAAGATCCAGAATTAATGCACTGCAACACTTCCTGTCATGACGGCGCAAGTCATCCTCCCAAGAATGTCGGATACAGTGAGGGCGATCTTGAGACAGTGGGATCAGCTCCAGACCTGGGGGCAATGTGCTTTATCGTCAGGCATCCCTACCGGACAGCATACTACAAATTGTGGTCCACCGGTCGCACATTCTTCAGATCTGTCAAGTACTGCATGGCTTGAGTGGCCACTTTAGAGTCGACTGAACCGAGGCCCTGGTCAGGACGTTCTTCTTTTGCCTGCGACTGGCAGAATGGGTACAAAGGGCTTTCAGGAATGTGCATCTTGTTATGCACATAAAGCTCCTTCGGAAAAGACTAACCTTGAGTCACTAATTATGTCTGAACTGTGCCATCTCAGTGGTATCCAGAGTTCATATACCACCCCTTAACACGAGCAGGGCAATGGAGATTGTGAACGATTTAATTGCATCCTGTTAGGCATGTTACAGACTCTTGAGCAGGGTCACAGAGATCAATGGAACCAGCACATGGGAACCGTACTGTGGGCCTACAACAACACAGTACATCGGGCCATGGGCCACACTCTGTTCTTCCTGATGTCCGGGCACTGCAGCTGTTTAACTGTAGATCTTCTGCTGGACTCTTCAGAACACCTCACTTCTTACACGCCCAGTGCCTGGGTGCAGGAGCCTTGAGACCGGCTGCAAAAGGCCAAACAAGTAGTTCTGGACAGATACAAAGACTTGGCTGAGGACGATGTCATAGAAGAACTGACACTGCGCCCGGTGCTGATGAAGAATCCGAAATGCGAAAGAGGCAGCAAACTAGAACCCAGGCGGGAACGCACCCTCTTTGGTGGAGAAACAACCTTTCCCATGACCCTTGTGTAATAACGTGGTCTCAGAGGGACCTGTCCCCATCAAAAGATGGCTCCACCACAATCTGTTAAGGCTCTGTGTACTGAGTGGGGATTGTTTCACCAAACCTACCACAGACACAAGAGACAATGACCCTGCGAATATCCTTCCAGTACTGGAAGTCTCTTTTGAATGGTACCTGCCTCCCATTGAACTCAGGCCTTCAGCCTCTGCTGATCCTGAAAAGGAAGGCACCAGTGTCTCTCCTGTGGACAATCCTGAGACACTGCTTCAGGGGATTGGCAGTCCTGTGGACTCCATGGACTCTTCTGAGGAATCAGCCTCGAGCTCCAGTGAAGGGGGTATGGTTGGCCCTGTAGACCCCCTAACCACCCTAGGATCTGGAATAACAAACAGAAGATGACTACTTAAATGGGGACCCCACAGAGGACAATAAGGTTCGCTGTCCAATGCGGTCTATTGCGGAAGACTGATGCAAAGTATTTTGATTATGTTGTTTGAAATGTTGTTGCAATTGCCTTAAGTCCAGTTGTGCTCATAAGTTTACATACCCTGGCAGAATTTATGATTTCTTGGCCATTTTTCAGAGAATATGAATGATTACACAAAAACATTTCTTTCATTCGTGGTTAGTGTTTGGCTTAAGCCATTTATTATCAATCAACTGTGTTTACTCTTTTTAAATCATAATGGCAACAGAAACTACTCAAATGACCCCGATCAAAAGTTTACATACCCTGGTGATTTTGGCCTGATAACATGCACACAAGTTGACACAAAGGAGTTTGAATGGCTATTAAAGGTAACCACCCTCACCTGTGATTTGTTTGTGAAGAATATTATTAATATCTAATATTCTTGTATCTCAGAGGCGCTTCCGGATGAATAGCATTGATAGTCAAACTGACTTAAAACAAAGTGTGAATTTATTGTCACACAATTGGCATCATAAATACAATGTAAAAAATATAATAGTTCAGTTCAGTGTAGGTAAAAATATATGAAATAGAATAAAAAGTTATAAAGCTGTAGTAAGCTTATGAAAGCATGTGTGCTTCATGGCTGCTGTCTGTCTCCATGCTGTCTTGTGTGTCGTCCAAGTAGAAGCAGGAAATGACATTCTTAGTCTTCTGGCAGCATTCAGCTGTGCCAACTTGTCAAAGTGTCTTGTGATCATGTCAGTGTCATCTATCCTAGTGTCTGTGTGTGTCTGTCTGTGTGTCTGTGTGACCTTCAATATGGAAGCATTGGCTTTATATGTTCCATGTGAACGTGTGAACGTCATAACCTCACACCAACTTAGAACCTTGTATGGCACATATTCATATCTGCTAACTTCAGCAATATGCTATACAAGAGAAGATTCTAACTCAGAGTCATATATGGCATACGATTGACAAGCCCACATGTAACACTCCATACTTGAAGTAATGGGCTGATCATGTAATGTCATATAACCAAACATCTACATAATATGAACACATTTTACCAACTTTACATTAAGTAACTATATACTAGTACTTATTAATATGACTGGAACTACAAACTAACTCAACTTAACAGGATATAATCCACAATGTATATTCCTTTAGCTACGTGGACACGTGTCTATTTTTGTCTTCTCATGACATTCTATACCAAGATACTTTAAATGTCATACTCAAATTGGCTACACCAGAAAAATCCAGCAATGCTCAGCTTTAGATGAAGAATCATGTCAAATCAATTGATCAAGGTCATTCACACATACTCTATTTATTATGATTAATCATAAAACCAAATATGTTTTGCAAGCTTGCCATGAATATAATATAACACCTATAAGTGCCGAATTATGAATTTGGAATAATATTCTAACAGTTTGCTTGTAATTAGTGAGCGTGTCAGGAAAGGCTGGCTGGGAACAGTAGTTTCTCACCTGTCAGTGCACGATTGCGGCGCCTATGCTCGGTTACCAGCACCAGGCGGGTTATTTAAACACTGCTGCTTCTCCCAAACATTGCTGCCTGATGTACAGCGTTCTTGAGCATTATCCGTTGACCTGATCTGATGTATACCCAGCTTGACCTGTGACCTCTGCTATCTCCCTGCCTCTACCTCAGAGCTACTTACCTGTTCCAGTGTGTGATCCTTGGTTCCAGCCAGTTCCTGTCTCCTGCCAAGTCTGCTGTTCCAGCTACAGCTTCCTCTGGAAACCTCGTGCTACCTTGCACTCCCGGGTCTCCTGTCTTCTCTATCAGGGGCCACAAGTCAGGTCTCCATCTGCATTCCAGGCTCATCCATTAGGTATGTGACAGTGTGTGTCACGGTTCCTACCTTGCCATGCAAACGACCAGGCGTGGTCACGCCCCAGGTGGCTCAAGGAGGTATTGAACCCATGACTTTCTGTGTGTACTGCTCCTGCTGTATTGCCTCTGAGCCATACCTCAACTAATTGTTCAGCCTGGTTTCCAGCTATGCCTTGTCCTGCATGCAGCACTGAGGGCTATACTCTGGATCTTATTTTACAATTAGCACCTGTCACTCCTGGTTCAGCTGAGGCAGTTTATCTAATCAGCTGGGTATAAAACATTGCCTCACCCTGAGGGCTGTGTCAGTTAATTGTCTCTTGTATTGCCAAAGGTTTCTGGTTTCCTGTGTTCTTATTTTCAGGTTTCAGTATTCTAGGACTGACCCCGGCTTCTGACCCTGGCTTTGTTCATCGTTAACTCTGACTTCTGGAATCCCTGACTACGGCTTCACCTCGACAATCCTTTGGTAAATTTCCTGTCAGGCCCTCGTGCTCAGATTCACAGCCTAAGTAGCCTTTTACCTAGTTAAAGTGGGCTGTGTGTATTTGCAAGGGTGAGCATACATCTCTGCACTATGGACTCCAACCAAGGTAAGCCGTTACAGTGTGTGTATAAAAGGTCAAGGAGTTTCTGGACTCCTGACAGATCCTTGCATCTTTCATCCAGTGCTGCACTGACGTTTCTGGATTCCGAGTCATGGGGAAAGCAAAAGGATTGTCAAAGGATCTGCGGGAAAAGGTAGTTGAACTGTATAAAACAGGAAAGGGATATAAAAAGATATCCAAGGAATTGAGAATGCCAATCAGCAGTGTCCAAACTCTAATCAAGAAGTGGAAAATGAGGGGGTTCTGTTGAAACCAAACACGGTTAGGTAGACCAACTAAAAATCCAGCCACAATGTTAGAATATCAGAATTTATGAATGGATTGGGTCTCTAAGAATAATGGACTTGGATACATTTAAATATTTATATTTGTGTTTGGATATGGAAAAGTGAAATATATAGACTTTTATATATTTCTTAAGATACATTTTGTATTTCTTAAAATGCTTTTCTAAAGAGCCCACATATGGCAGTAATTAAGAGTGAGCTGACCTTTTACCTTCCCCATCACATGAGAAGAAAGGTCTCATATTTCTTTAGATGCTAGGGGTTTCAAAGTTTTAGTTAAAGATCATAATTTCTTTATATTACAATATTTCTTGATTAGGATATTATTGAGAACATTGCGTTTTAAATGAATAATCTATATGCTGAGATATATGTAGTATTTGATTTAGATGTTAAAAAGAAACTTATATTGTATATGTTTAAATTTACACTTACACATAGCAGTTTTGCTCAACATCCTGTGTTAGACTGAGTTACCCCCACCCTTGTCAGAAAGGTGGGAGGGAAACTGTTCATTGAGTCAACAAGGCCTATGATGAAAGGAACGGAGGTGGATCACTGATGTTTTTGGGATGTGTGAGCTACAAAGGCACAGAAAATTTGGTCAAAATTGTTGGAAAGATGAGAGGGCCTGGTATTGTCCCCAAAGGCGGAGTAGAGTTGCAGCCTAGAGGCGGAAATCGGAGGGGAAGAGACTGTCATGACCTGTGGCCCTGCCAGGGACCTGTCAACTGTAAGTACTGCCATGCAGGAGCCAGTTAAAGTCGCTGAAGAGCCGGCCAATACTAAGTCCCTAGCCACCCCAGTCCAGAGGATGCCAATGTCAGAGGAGCATGCGTCTTCAGGTGAGCTGGACAGGAAAAGTGAGGGCCGGGTCATTGATTGGGGTTCCCCCAGAGTGTAGGCCGAGTTCAGATCTCTGGAGAGATTGGTGGAGTGGTCGTCACCCAGCGAGAGTTCAGAAGAGGAGTGTGAGACCAGGAATCCCAAGTCCTTCACAGGGAAGATGGGCCAGAGCCAGTTTTGAGGTCTGAAGCAGCCACAGGAACCCTGAACAGCAGGCAGCTCTTCCTGAACAGGCCTTCCACTACCCAGACCAGGGC
Source organism: Aquarana catesbeiana (assembly GCF_042186555.1). Classification (NCBI taxonomy): domain Eukaryota; kingdom Metazoa; phylum Chordata; class Amphibia; order Anura; family Ranidae; genus Aquarana; species Aquarana catesbeiana. The sequence goes on along the minus strand of NC_133336.1, from coordinate 93,920,652 downwards.
CCCTACCTACCGTCAGTGGGTCATGAGAGCTCAGGATGGCTGTGTTCTGCAGGGAAGAGGGAATCCAAGAGAACTGCCAAGGTTTTCCCATTTCCAGAGTTAAGTACTGAGGAGGGTAGCCCTGGAGTGGGGCCTGGACTTCCCATATGTCCCTCCACAGATTATGGACATTGTGGAGAATTCTCGGGGAGAGTGGGAGGATGACCTAATCTGGGATTTCTTACGTGCACCAAAGCCATTATGGGTGCCAGAGATTGAGGTCTGGGCCCGTTCCAAAGACATTCAGGGAGAATGGCAGCTTGGGAGATCGATTTACAGGGACCAGGTACTCATAGCCAGGGCGGGTCGGCTCACACAGAGCTACTCGGTCCCCAGCCAGGAAGAAGGAGGGAACTGGAAGAGGTTGCCTGACCCTCGCTTCTACGCCTGAAGGGACTGTGAGGAGCCACAGCATGAGTAGAGTAAGCCATATGGACTGCTGGGAAGTTGCAGCGTTTGTTCCTTTTTCCATGACTTTGTAGGAACAGACCTGCCTGCCACTCTGTGTGCCCGATGGAAGGACTGGTTTGTTCCCACTTAAAGGGGTTGTAAAGGTTCATGTTTTTTGCATAGGATGCATTAAGGTGAAAAAACATCCGACAATGCCGCCCCCCCAGCCCCCCCGTTTTACTTACCTGACCCCTTGAAAGTCCCACCCTCGCTCCCGACATTCTCTTCACCACTCAGCCTGGCCATTGATTGGCTAGAGTGGATGGATTGAAAGCAGCGCAGCCATTGGCTTGTGCTGCTGTCAATCACATCCAATGACGCGGTGTGCCAGGGGGTGGGGCCGAGTGATACAGTCAGCGGCTATAGCCGTCGGCTGTATCACGGGAGCGCGCCGTAAGAACTAAACACCATGCGAGAGCTCACATGAAGGTGTTTAGTTCTTGCGGGGAGGAGCTGAGACAGCCACCGTGGGACCCCAGAAGACCAGGTTCGGGGCCACTCTGTGCAAAACGAGCTGCACAGCGGAGGTAAGTATAACATGTTTGTTATTTAAAAAAAAAACCTTTACAACCCCTTTAACTCTTTCAAAGAACCTGTTTGTTTGGGGAGGGGCTGCTCCCATTAGGAATTCCAGAAGAGGACTGTCCACATTGTATATATGTTTTTCTTCCCTATTGTTTCTGTTAGCAGGTTATAACCCCCTCCTGACAGAACAAGAAAAAAAATGTGTATGCTTTTGTTCATATTTCTGTTGGTAGGATGCTAACCCCCTCCCAACAGAAATAATGTACAGTACGTAGCTGTAAGTGTAGGATGTGTTTTCTTTTGTCTCCTTTTAGGATCTTCTGGGATGGGACGACTGTCCATCCCCTCCAGCTGGAGACAAGAATTCTTGAGGATGGAGTGTCTTTCTCGAGGAAGAGATGCTCTGGTCCAGATGTGTATATACTGTTGGCTGCAGGGACCTGTAGTTAGAAGTACCTTATCCATTCTTTACAGATGTAAATACCTATCAGAAATGTATACCTCTATTTTTGCACGTAATTTATTTGTACAGTTCTCCATCCAAGTTATTTCCCTTTTCCCCTTCCATTTTATCAGCTGAGGAACCAGATGGATTATGGTGGGGGGTGAATGTAGCACTCTCTACTTAGGTAGGTGCTGGAGCTGAGATATTTGGTGAGTGCAGGTAAATTTAGGTAGGCCTAGCTAGAAGCTAGGCCTGTTTGTTTTGATCTGTGTGGGCTGGGAGTGGCTCAGAGTAGGCTGGTGACTCACAGATAGCATCACTTCTCGGTTACCTCCCTCTGGCTTCTAGAGGATTCTAGAAGAGAGGAGGGGAAGAGAGGTGGAGCTGTCTGAGATGTCTCAGGGAGCCCTGCCCAATCCCCAACTAGAATTGGCAGGGGGCAGGCCTTCTTGATATACCCAAGGTCAGCCCAGCTGGGGATTGTTGGGTGGAAGAACTGAGGATGGAGTACTGGGCTGTCGGGGCCTTTGAGGCTGCTCCCCATTCTGGGGGGTGACCTTGGGCCTGGGACTCGGGTGCAGGACGGATCCCTTCAGGAAAGCATGGAGGGTCTGAACAGGAGGCACAGAGAGGAGTCAGAGAGAGCACAGCAGGATCTAGTACTATTGGGCAAGTCTTCAGGAGGGAACCACCGGTGTGAGCAGCCAGGAGGGCTGGTGAGTGACATGTGCTATCGGAAATACTGGAAAGGCATGCCAGAGAGGACTGAGAGGAAACAGTCAGAGCTGGGTGTGGAGCCAGAGAGAATTGCAATGTCGTGGGCAGTGGAGTTGAGCAGCTGCAGCCAGGACGGCTGGCAGGGCCTGAAGTGGGATTACTGGGAGCAGTAGTCCACCATAGGTCAACTAGCACATTAGGACTTCCTATTCTTTTGCTACATTAAAGGGTATCACGTACCTAATGCTGGAGGCCAATGGAGAGAGAGGGCTTCCCTTGTGGCTAAGTTCCAGACCGCCCTGAGGGGGAAAATAGGCGAGGTCAGGCCCAAAGTAGCACGGGTCGCCTGCTGGACTGTATGCAGGATGTTCCAGAGTACAGCTGGTGTACTGGCATAGAATCAGCAGACAGGTGGCGCCCATGAGGTGTTGCAGGATTCGGTTAATGCTACGACTGGACCGTGGTCAGAAGGAAGCCTAGGTCATGAGCCAGGTTGGTATCAGAGCAGACGTGGTCGGGTGGATAGCTGAGGTCGAACACAGGATGCAAACTGGAGACAGGTCAAGGACAAGCCGGATCGGTAACAGGAGACAGAGTAACAGGAACATCACGGTGATAACACATTGGAGGAGCCGAAGATCAACCAGCAAATGCAGACACTAGCAGACTTCCTTATATAGGCCCATGTGACCTACTGGTAGAGATGCTGGGTCTTAAAGTCCTTCTCCTGCCAGAGATGCTGGGTCCTACAGTCCTTCTCCTGCCATAAGTGCTGGTAGAGATGCTGGGTCCTAGAGCCCTTCTCCTGCAGTTGGTTCCCTGACAAAGGGACCTGTGGTCTCTGCCTGCAAATGGCAACGGCAATGGCAGAGAGAGAGATAGTCTGCAAGCAAGTGTTGTGCAGGAGGAGTCTGGACAAGTGTCATGTACAAAGAATGTACATAGTTCTGTCCCAAATTGACTTTATTCTATTGGGCATCCCAAATATCCTATCCCTATCCAAGTTCAAATCCCTTAATAAAATAACAAAACAAACATATGGATTGTGCATTATCTCCAAGATTATTGGGAAGTGAATGCCGGGCTGGGCAGGGGGACAGGTGGACCACAACTTTCAGCAGCCCCTTCGGGGGTTCCGCTACAATAGAAATGTTTGCCTTTCCATACTCCAAGGACTGGCTTGGTAGAACAATTATAGATAAATGGGTCAAAATGGAAAAAAATAATAACACGCATTATCAATGGTAAAATTATTGTACAATCTGTAACCTTCAGATTCTTTAGAAAAAAGTACTGAACTGAAGAGAGTAGGCATGTCTGTAAAATGGTTTTATACTATTTATGGCTGTATCATTAGATGAATAGATCATGCTTTTTCGCTTTACCGGATAATAAATAGGGGCACTTTAGAGGTCAAGATGTCAAAAACAGAGTTGTATAATGGGAATAATAGGATGTAATGGTACTTATGGGATATAAATTAGAGTTTCTTAGTAAGCATCCTTTTATTCCAATGATCCATGCAGTGCTATGAAATGCAATACTCTAAAGGCTTGCTCTTGGGAGGTTTCTTTCGAGATGTTTAAAGAGTGAGACAGGGTTAAGCCGTAATAGCAAACCACAACATATAAACACACTGCTCGTCTATCAGAGGGTTCATAGCTTTACAGAAAGGAGTTGTAGTGCAGCTAAGAAAAAAAGCCATCATTCATGCATATGCTGACATCTAAATGTAATTCCTGGTTTCATTCTGCTGCTGTATTAATATAGGTAAAACTGGAAATCTATGCATGATTATGGAAGATCAGATCCTTGGAAGGGGGTCATCCATAAATCATGTCACATCATTTTGATGCAAAATTGTCTGCCCATTTATCTTATAACATCGTAAAACTCTGACTCCTCTAACCAAGGATAACACCAAAAAGTTAGACAACTGCCTAAATTACAAACACCTAATTGCCTATGGAAAGCCTATGTAGCAATGAAATAAAACGAGCCACACTCTTCTGTCCTCTTTACACCGTATGGTACATATATAGGATTCATCCTCAAATTTCACAGCATAAGCAATGAAGTCCCAGCAGCTCAACTTATCTCACCCCCCCCCCAGCTGTGATTTGACAACTACAGTCTTCTAATCTCTAATGTAAGCACAGAGCATTTCCTCTGGGATAGTGAAGCAAGCTGAGCTGCTCAGAAAGTGTTTGAAGTAATTGATATAATTATTTATATTATATCTGTGTATTAATTTGTCTAGTCCCTATAATTAGTTGGTCTATTAAACTCTGAGCACAGGTTTTTGTTAATATCACAATAATACCAGGTTAGCTATGAAACCAAACACACGGTGCTGCTAGTAAAACAACATCTTATTTTATTTCCCAAGGAATTAGGAAATTATCATAACAGTACTAAAAGGGTATTACAATGTTACATAGCTTACAATCCGAATATAATATACTAAACAGCATATCTCTACAACATATAACAATGAAATATCAAAGATACTTATCACACATGGTTTCCTCTGCTGGTTCTGGATGATAAAGGGGGTCTGGGCCACATGGAATTTAGGCCCAAGTCCTCAGTCAGAGCGAGGTCCCAAGATGGCAGAGGGACATCCATATGGCAGGCTTCTCAGCAACCAAGAGAAAGAACAAAAGCCTGTGTGTCCCTTAAATTCAAACATACACACCCACTCGTAGCCACCCCCATTTGCCTTTTATCCAATATACATTGCCGAGAGGCATCCCTTCCAATGTCTGCCCGTTCTCCAGGAAGCATGCTATATTGTCCCCCAGGGCCAGCGTCTCTATTAGCCCTGTGTCAAATCTCAATAGACATCTTGGCAGCAGTGGTCTCTTTGAAGCTTGTACTCGCACATGTCACAGCAGGTGGGCTTGAGCCAAGGCATTGTTCTTCTGATCACAAAGCTTTGATGTCTTTCATTCCTACCTGGCTGTGTCAAACAGGAAGTGAAATACCAGAAGTAAGATGTTAAACCATGTCGCTATCCAACAATTGCCGCTTTGCGCCTAAAGGGCGCATACCACCCTTCTTCAGACATGGCTCCTATTGCACAGTCCATAACTGTTTTCTCCCCAACATGTGTTTCCAAGCCAGTACCTATAGAACAGTCTTTAACTGTCTTAACGTGTTGTGTTTTTCAACATGTGCAGAAACAGCCCCTATGGAACAGTCCAAAAATGTCTTAACACATGTTGCGCCTCTCAACATAGGCCTCAGAACCAGCTCTTGTGGAACAGTCCATAACGGTCCTAACGTGCTGTGTTTCCCAACACGTGCCGCTTTGCTACTGGGTGACACACCAACATCATTCTTCCGTGACAGCTCCCATGTCACCATTCTGTATCTTCTTCTTTCTAACATCTTCATGAAGGGGTATAAAACAGGCAAGGGGTGTCCATACACTCATCATTCACCAGCACACATCCAGAGCAGCATCTTAACCAGCTTTCAGATATAGAGTCTCGAGGAGGGCCTTTTGCCCATATTACTAGCTTAAAATATACCTTTATCACACTATACCATGACATAAATCAACCCATTACCATAATATATACATATATACCTATGACTCATCAGATTTCGGCATGTCAGCGGTATTGCAGGGCTCTCACTTGGCAGCAAAGTCTCTAACTTGTACGCAGAGACCCTACCGTCACTTCGTTCCCCAGCTTGCATAGATAACTGGGCGACCCTTCTATATAAATATCAAGTCTAACAACACATATAAATCTGCAACAATGACAAAACCCACACAATTCCATCCCTGTGCCTGGATTTCAGAGACCATGCCCAGGGTATACCATGCACCTCTACCTATGGTTAGGTTCAAGGAGCCCTCTAGTTCCATGACTAACCTTACATTGGGTATTCTTTAGGACAAAGAAACAAACTCGTCTATGTCCCAAATAATACCCAGGTGCCTCCTTCCCAGCAATGATCCCTCTATCCCGAATACAGAATGAAATATCTTCCCAACATTTTTCGTTCACCACCATGTATTGACCTGGCATACAAAGGACATCATGGTCATGCTTCTGACCAAGGGAAGTATCAACTCCAGCTTCCAGCTTCTTTGATCATATGTGGGCAATTAGCCTCAAACGCAACAAGATAGAATCCCCCGTCAGTAAGCCCATTAATGCCACCAAATATACAGACCGAGTCTGCACTTCTGTATTTGAGATCATACAGCATAACACCTTTCACAATCCAAACTGGTACAGCCCATCCAGGCATTCGACCACCACTTTGGATCAGTGTAAGCGACGTGTTTGGCAAAGTCTTACTGAGCGGTGATGCTAACTTATAAGGCCTCTGTCCCTCATATGGAGACTGTACAATTAGTTCAATGCTGGTTGACACTTCCACCTGCCACTCTGTGCACGCCAGAGCCAACGACAGATTCCTGTCCTATACCATCACATTCTCTACCAACCTCTCAACATGGTTGACAAAATCTTGAACCACTTTAACCTGGGTATTCATGTGACTTTGTTGAATGTTATTAAGGATGCCACCAATCTCTCTGAGTAACAAAGCCCCACTTATTCTCTGAAGCTATGGCTGATGTCCACCCCATTAACAACACCCATCCCAGCTCCTATTCCCCCAATATAGTGCTGAATACATCCCTCCTCTTCTGGTTACTCCTCAGACATACACACCCTGCATGAACCTCATTCTGTGTCCGCACATCTCTGGGAGCAAGTCACTGGTACAATGATCTCACTTGATTCAGTGCATACTCAGCACATATAGGGTAATAGGTTTTTATCAACCACTGTGAGATGTTGCAGCGCCATGTGGTGAAGGCATGTACCCTGGTAGCCAGCGTTTGTTCCCTTTATCTAACGGAGCATGCTCCTGTGTGTATTCACTGGCCTTCCCTGTGCCGGGTTTCAACCTCTCAGGTGAGACATCAACCAGGCGTATCTCCCCATACAAGGAAATTTTCACCCCATTGATGTGTCACCTGTCTAACCTCTAGTCTGGACAACCGACACCTTATTATGTATAAGCGCCAGTCTCCTGGGTACCTGAACCATATTACTTCCGTTACGTCAATACATGTCATACATTAAAAACCTTTTCTTCTTTCAATTCCTCCCTCCAACAAAAAACATATATTTCACATTTCATGTTCTGACGGCTTGGATGTGTATATTCCTTCCCCAACCTCCAACCATTGCACATGTATTAATAGCATGTTTGCATTCTTCAGGAGAGACTCCGGCAAAAATGTTTCACAAGTCCTGTTGATGGGCACAGTCCTTCAGATTTAGCATTAGCCCTAAATTGTCCATAAGCAAAAACAAGTATTAAACTGAATCTTTTCGTTTGTCCCTTCTCTCCTGATGTTTATCAGAACAAATTTGCGGTGTAGTATGGCACAAACAAACTGCCAACCAGATGAACATCTGTCATCCATGTTCCAGAGACCTCTCCAATCTCGCTCCACCAGGAATCTGGAATTGAAACACAAGAGCAGAATCAAATTCTTATCCATAATATCTGCTCGCTTGCTACGTTTATTTACAGTTCCTTCCTTAGAACCCAGGAACTTGGTATTCCTGGCTTCTGCAACTCTGACCAAACTATCAAAACAACCATGACCTCTTTAGGCTGAACCCACTCTAAAATGGATCCCCATGGTATGATCAAAAATGTAAAAACAAAACAAACGTCAACGTTGACTCTCAAAAATTCTCAATTCAATGCACCAACCCCCCTTTCAGGTGGACAAAGCGTACACCTTGTAACTTTTTCCACCTGAATGAACATAAAACAAAGAGAAAAAAAAAACGAACTCCAGAGGCTAGAATGGCTTCCTACCAGCATCTCTTGTCTTAAATCAACAAAATGTATTCCGCTGCAGGACATATCCCATGACCATCTATTCAGCTGCTAATTGACGGAATAGCCAATTACCCCCCTTTCAGGTGGACTAAACAATAATTTCTCCACCTAAACAAACAAAAATAAAATGGATGACTAAACAACTACCAAAAATATTTAAAAAATTTAAAAAAATTTAAAAAACTTAATAACAAAAGAAATTAAAATTCTGGCCATTATCACACAAAAACAACATGACAAGACAACCACCATAAGACAATGACAAACACTCAACTTTTAACTAAAGACATCCATGGATTTTCCTCCTGAGAAGAGTAAGTGCTCATTTCCATCTGAAAGACAATTAGTTAATGGGAAAAACAAAAAAACAAAACATCTGTACCTCATCATAACATTTGTATTTTCACTTGTAACACTTGAAACCCTTAATGCCTGACTATTGTTTATCTTATTTTTTCATTGTTTGCAAACAATTACTAATTAATGAGCTCATGGTACCATTTGATAATCGATTTTGCCTTTACAATAACCTAACCCCTTGTTCTGCTAAATGTGCCCATTGTTCTCACTTTTAATGATCCTGCAAAAAAAAAAAAAAAAAACAGACATTAGTATCCAAACCATTTTTATCTTCTTCCAAGGTCTCTGGAAAAAGGAACACAAACACAGTGATTACACATAATTATCATGACAATTGACTTTTTGAGTCCCCCAAGCCTTTTCCCATTAATTGCAATGCCAGGGGAACAATTGCTATGAATAAGGTTTAGATGTGAGCGTCATATTTAAATAAAATATGGCAAGGAAACATTGACCATAAAATTCTTAGCATCCATGCAGCTCACTAAGTGCTGCTAACTTTGTTTCCCCCAGTGCTACATTTGAATAACCATGCGGCTACCTCCATTTTGACTTTACGTAACTGTTCCACATACTGATGATTTTCAGTCTGTAGTCTCTGCATTTGGGTCTTTAAAGGGAAATGGGTTTGATTACTATGGCCTCCATGCTTTGGGTTGCTACCCCATCAGGCAGAATATACTTCACAATGCCTTGGGGTCGTTTTGTGGTACTGCGATCTTCTTTTGATATCATTATTCGCTGCCCAACAATACTTAGCGATGTGACCCCCCCCTTTTACACAAAAAGCATTTGAGGGCTGGTCTCTCTGTATCGGCTCTTTCTTGAGCATACGGCATTGGAAACTCACATTGCTGGACATTATTACTATGATTACTATGCTTGGAATATCCATACTTTACACTTTCATCATCTGAGGAGTCATCAGAAGTTTCAACTCCTGAATCACTTTCAACATCTCCACCATTGATTTCTGTCATAGCAACATCACTTGCAGCAATAAGAGCGTCTGGTTTTTCTGCATGCTTCACTTCTATCTTTGCTGAGCACTGCACATGTGCGGAGGGTACCTCCACCATTGCACATTCAGCTTTTGCATGTTTGGAGGATAACTCCGTTATGGCTGCCTGTGCACCCTGTAATTATGGGGTTTCCTGCTCCATGCTAGCAATGTTAAGGGCTTTACAAAATCTATGTCCATGCCTATTCCATTTAGAATGTTTGAACTCTCTCTGCCTTCCTGTACCTCTGCTTATTACGGATACACCTGCCTTTGACCCATATTCCCTATCACTGGACTCTTGACAGAAGTCTCGCAGGATATTGACAAAATTTTGGTAGGATCTAGCATTCCTCAGAGCCATTCTAGTGGGATAGCTTACATAACACTTATTGGCCATTGAGTATATGAAACTTGTATCATCCTCCAATAAGTCAGGACAGTTGAACACTTTCGTATACAATGCAAGATACTCACTGCAGAACAAAATTGGGTCATCTCCTCTCCTAAATCTCATTCGTTGTAAATCACTCATACCATTATCACGACTGTCCACAATACGCTGCAACTCTTTCCTCCGCACCTCTGCATCTGCTAAGTTATCATCAACCTGTGCAAATAACTGGCCTGCCAAAGGTCCTGGTAGCCATGCTCTCAGAAGAGAACATGCATCCTCATTACTCAAATGAAATTTAAGGACTAGAGCCTCAAATTTATTGGACAGACTCACTGGTGATTCCAGGGCATTAAATTCACCCAGAATCTGGCACAAAGTAAGTCTCTCTTGGATTGTAATCAAAGTGTTATTCTGCTTCGAAGCTATGGGTGCAATAGCAGAATGTGTTTCATCACAGCCCTTCTCTTCACTGACTGTGCAGATATTGGCCAATTGGCATGTTCCTTTGTGCTCATTGAGCGATACTATACATTGCTCTTTAGTAAGAAGCTGGGAGTGTGCATTTGCTAACTTTCTTTCTAAAGACATAACCAACTCTTCCATCTCTGACACCTTTATTCGCAATGACTCTAAAAGTTTGCTCTTCATATCACAGTGAATGCTGCACCTCTGAAGCTGTTCTTGTAGCTCACTGTTTCTTTCTGACAAATTGCCGGCTGTAGCCCGCAATTCATCCATCTCACTACTGGAGGCTGTTGCAATCTTTAGAAGGTTTTCACTGATTTTCTCTATGTCCTCCCCGAGACGTCTCCTCTCTGCTTCCCACTTCCCCTCCATTTGCTCAGATATAAATCTAATTCTGAGCAACACTGCAATTTCATTTGCCAACCTTTCCTTTTTAACTTTCTTTTTTAGCTGTTTACCCAATAAACTGCTATTATGTTGCTGACATTGAGACAATAGTACATTACACTGGCTTTTAAGAGGTTCATCTGCACTTGAATGATAATTGGCAGAAGCGTACTTTTTAACATATGTATACACCAATTCCATTTCACAACCATACAATCCACACAATACACAATTCTATTTGTACTAACTTTCAACACTATACTGAGTAATAAACCAAACTCAATTATCATTAGCTCTTACAACTCACCAAAAAAATGAATCGCTCTTCTAGCATTCAGTAAGCTTTATTCATTACCACTTTTACCTGATATCCTTCAAAACCATTAAACTTTTGCATAGCCATAGAAAAGACCCACCACACTTACTGTGGCATTATCGGCTGCCTTGTATCTGATCACTTCTGTCCTGTAGTTTCTATGTGGCTTTTAGGATTACCACATGCTTACTGGGGAATATCCATTGATATGCTAATTAGCCTACCCCCACTGAAGCTCGTCTGACCTGCTTACACAATGCACACAGCTACACAGATAGGCAGATACAAAACACACAGATAATAGCTGTTTACAAGCTAACTTTTTACCTGTAGTCCCACAACCAAAAAAAAATTTAAAATCTATATTTCTACCACTTTTTCCTCAAAGATGTGTGGTTTGCCCTGTCAATCTGCAGGCTACATCAGAACCAGGGATGATCACTCCCTCTACTCACCAGCACCTTTTACTGGTTACAGGCCTAAAACACATTAACGATACAAACGTTTAACATATATACATATATCAGCCAAAGATCTCACCAGGTTCTACGCGTCCGTCTCCCTGATGAAATATTTCACAGAATCTTCATGACCATCCAAGCGTGGTTTCAGAATTCGCGAGCCAGCGCCAATCTTGTCCACACTAGAGACGATTTTCAGTTCTGGGTGTATTTGAGGATTTATGCTTACAGGGACTCAAGACAAAAAATACATTAGGTTTTTGTGGATTCTATGTAAAAATAAAATTCACAGTCCCATCTGGGGTGCCAAATGAAGTAATTGATATAATTATTAATATTATATCTGTGTATTAATTTGTCTAGTCCCTATAATTAGTTGGTCTATTAAACTCTGAGCACAGGTTATTGTTAATATCACAATAATACCAGGTTAGCTATGAAACCAAACACACGGTGCTGCTAGTAAAACAACATCTTATTTTATTTCCCAAGGAATTAGGAAATTATCATAACAGTACTAAAAGGGTATTACAATGTTACATAGCTTACAATCCGAATATAATATACTAAACAGCATATCTCTACAACATATAACAATGAAATATCAAAGATACGTCATTGTTGCAGATTTATATGTGTTGTTAGACTTGATATTTATATAGAAGGGTCGCCCAGTTATCTATGCAAGCTGTGGGACGAAGTGACGGTAGGGTCTCTGCGTACAAGTTAGAGACTTTGCTGCCAAGTCAGAGACCTGCAATAACGCTGAGATGCCAGAATTGCGGTAGGAAAAGCCATTGTGAGTGAACCTGCCTAATCCCAGCCCGTATCTACACTGAGGAGTCATAGGAGGTTGGGAGCAGGATGAGTAATCTGATGGGTCATAGGTATATATGTATATATTATGGTAATGAGTTGATTCATGTTATGGTATAGTGTGTATTTTAGGCCAGTAATATTGGCAGAAGGCCCTCCTCGAGACTCTATATCTAAAAGCTGCTTAAGATGCTGCTCTGGATGTGTGCTGGTGAATGGTGAGTTTATGGACACCCCTTGCCTGTTTTATACCCCTTCATGAAGATGTTAGAAAGAAGAAGATAGAGAATGGTGACATGGGAGCTGTCATGGAAGAATGATGTTGGTGTGTCACCCAGTAGCAAAGCGGCACATGTTGGGAAACACAGCACGTTAGGACCGTTATGGACTGTTCCACAGGAACTGGTTCTGAGGCCTATGTTGAGAGGCGCAACATGCGTTAAGACATTTATGGACTGTTCCATAGGGGCTGTTTCTGCACATGTTGAAAAACACAACACGTTAAGACAGTTAAAGACTGTTCTATAGGTACTGGCTTTGAAACACATGTTAGGGAGAAAACAGTTATGAACTGTTCAATAGGAGCCGTGTCTGAAGAAGGGTGGTATGCGCCCTTTAGGCGCAAAGCGGCATATGTTGGATAGCGACATGGTTTAATATCTTACTTCTGGTATTTCACTTCCTGTTTGACACAGCCAGGTAGGAATGAAACACATCAAAGCTTTGTGATCAGAAGAACAATGCCTTGGCTCAAGCCCACCTGCTGTGAAATGTGTGATTACAAGTTTCAAAGAGACCACTGCTGCCAAGATGTCTATTGGGATCTGACACAGGGCTAATAGAGATGCTGGCCCTGGTGGACAATATAGCATGCTTCCTGGAGAATGGGCAGACATTTTGAAGGGATACCTCTCGGCAATGTATATTGGATAAAAGGCAAATGGGGGGTGGCTATGAGTGGGCGTGTATGTTTGAATGAAAGGAACACACAGGCTTTTGCTTTTTCTCTTTGTTGCTGAGAAGCCTGCCATAAGGTCGTCCCTCTGCTATCTTGGGACCTTGTCCTGACCGAGGGCTTGGGCCTATATTCCATGTGGCCCAGACCGTTTTATCATCCAGAACCCGCAGAGGAAACCATGTGTGATAAGTATCTTTGATATTTCATTGTTGTTATATGTTGTAGAGATATGCTGTTAGTATAGTGTGTTCTGATTGTAAGCTTGTAATACCCTTTTAGTACTTTTATGATAGTTTCCTAACTCCTTGGGAAATAAAATAAGATATTGTTTTACTAGCAGCACCGTGTGTTTGGTTTCATAGCTAACCTGGTATTATTGTGATATTAACAATAGCATGTGCTCAGAGTTTAATAGACCAACTAATTATAGGGACTAGACAAATTAATACACAGATATAATATTAATAATTATATCGATTACTTCATACATCTGTGTATTAATTTGTCTAGTCCCTATAATTAGTTGGCCTATTAAACTCTGAGCACAGGTTATTGTTAATATCACAATAATAACAGGTTAGCTATGAAACTAAACACACGGTGCTGCTAGTAAAACATCATCTTATTTTATTTCCCACGGAATTAGGAAATTATCATAACAGTACTAAAAGGGTATTACAATGTTACATAGCTTACAATCCGAATATAATATACTAAACAGCATATCTCTACAACATATAACAATGAAATATCAAAGATACTTATCACACATGGTTTCCTCTGCTGGTTCTGGATGATAAAGGGGGTCTGGGCCACATGGAATTTAGGCCCAAGCCCTCAGTCAGAGCGAGGTCCCAAGATGGCAGAGGGACATCCTTATGGCAGGCTTCTCAGCAACCAAGAGAAAGAACAAAAGCCTGTGTGTCCCTTAAATTCAAACATACACGCCCACTCCCATTTGCCTTTTATCCAATATACATTGCCGAGAGGCATCCCTTCAAATGTCTGCCCATTCTCCAGGAAGCATGCTATATTGTCCCCCAGGGCCAGCGTCTCTATTAGCCCTGTGTCAAATCTCAATAGACATCTTGGCAGCAGTGGTCTCTTTGAAGCTTGTACTCGCACATGTCACAGCAGGTGGGCTTGAGCCAAGGCATTGTTCTTCTGATCACAAAGCTTTGATGTCTTTCATTCCTACCTGGCTGTGTCAAACAGGAAGTGAAATACCAGAAGTAAGATATTAAACCATGTCGCTATCCAACAGTGTTTCTCTTGTAAACTTTGAGGATAAGTTGCTTTACAATGCCTGCAACTACAGAGGTAAAAAAATTTACTGACAAGATGTCAAAAATGTACTGACAGCACCAATTTTTTTACAGGCACAACTCATGAAATTTACTAACAAAGCCAGTTTTTTACTGGCACTTCAAAAAAGTAGATAAAATGTCTGTTTTCACTGCAAAACAGTGCAAATATCAACATTTAGGCTACAAACATGTAGCTAGTGCCATTAGCGATGTGTTTAAGGTATACCAAAAATCAAAAAACATATTTCTCCATTTACATGAAGGTCAGATTAATTTATCCCAGCAGTTTTGTCACCTGTGTCCAGAAATGTTGAAGTCATGAGAAAAACGTCCCCCCCCCCCTTTGTTTTTCCCAGAAAAAAATGGAAATTTTGGGGAAATTGAAAAAAAAAAATCAGTGTGGAGTAGTTTTACAATTTGAAAGTAATTTTGTTACACTAGAAACATAAAATGGAGTGTATATAAAAAAATTATGCTTAAAATAAGGTACAGCTCCGAGGGGTCCCCATGCCTCACAGGGAATATAAACTATCTCTATTTGCGGATGAAGTACTTATGACTCTTACCAACCTACATATATCCCTCCCGTCCCTGCATGCTCTCCTATCCCAGTTTAGCTCTCTATCTGGATACAAAATTAACGCATCTAAAACAGAAGCCTTTCTGCTACATATACCACCTGCAGACCTTCTATCACTCCAAAACTCTTACCCCTATCGCTGGTGCACCTCATCTCTCAAGTACCTGGGTGTACAAATCACACCATCGTACTCATCCTTATATTCAACCAATTATATCCCCCTGTTCAAGGACATCAAGGCCATGCTGTCTTGATGGAATCCCCTCCCAATATCCTGGATAGGTAGGATTAATGTGTTGAAAATGTTAGTTATGCCAAAACTACTGTTTTTTTTTTTTTAAACCCTGCCTATCCCTATTCCTATGGCCCAATTAAAACTGATTAAACAATGGATTCTTAACTTTATTTGGAAGGACGGGGCACATAGAGTGGCAAGCTTGGTGATATTTTCCCCCAGAAGCCGTGGAGGACTAGGAGCCCCGGACGTTTACAAATATTACCTGGCCTCCCACCTTCGTGCAGTGGTGGCCTGGTCCAGTTTAAGGAGATATCACCCGGTGACCACACCCCATGCCTATATAAGTCGTTGCGCACCACGCACATGGCATTACAGTGGGAGAGAGCGTCATGTCAACATTGGAAGAAGAGGGAAGAAGACAACGGAGAGGACTGGGCCAACGCTATTAAAAGAGCAGGAAAAGAGCAGAAGATAGCGGAGGAGCCTGGCAGAAGAACCGGAGAGCGGGAGAAGAACCGGAGAGCGGGAGAAGAGGTCGGAGAGAGCAGGGGAGTTGGAAGAGACCCCCGAAGTCGGAAGAGACCCCCTGAGCTGCCTAATAAAATTACTTTAAAAACCTGTCTAGTGTGTTTTTATTGACACTTTTTCCCCCAGGTGAATGGGTAGGGGTACGATGTACCCCATACTCATTCACATAGGGTGGGGGGCTGGGATCTGGGGGTCCCCTTATTAAAGGGGGCTCCCGGATTCTGATAAAAACCCCGCCCACAGACCCTGACAACCAATGGTCAGGGTTTTTGGGAAGAGGCCCTTGTCCTCATCAACATGGGCGCCCCCTTTCCCCAAAGCACCTACCCCCCATGTTGAGGGCATGCGGCCTGGTACGGTACCTGGTACCCCCTTTCCTGACCGGCCGAGCTGTGTGCTCGGATAATTATCTGGTATGGATTTGGAGGGG
This sequence comes from Aquarana catesbeiana, assembly GCF_042186555.1. NCBI lineage: Eukaryota > Metazoa > Chordata > Amphibia > Anura > Ranidae > Aquarana > Aquarana catesbeiana. Next base: position 93,904,344 of record NC_133336.1, on the reverse strand, counting down.
GACCCCCACTCTGTTTTTTTGGCGTAGGGGGTTCCCCTTAAAATCCATACCAGACCTAAGGGCCTGGTATGCTCTTGGAGAGGGAACCCATGCCGGTTTTTTATTTAAAATTTGGTGTGGAGTTCCCCCTCATGATTCATACCAAACACATGTCAGCAATGCTTGTCGCTCATTGGGAAAGGAAAAAAACTATTTTTCCTTTCCCGATGAGCGAGCCAGCTTGTTGCTGGCTCCCGCAGCTGGGCTCGCAGGTGTCAATCTCGCCGATAACAGCTGTGAGATTGACACAATATCGATGTCACCTACTGTAAGCCTTATTATAGGCTTACCCGTAGGTACAAGTGGTGTAACAGGGTTTACAACCACTTTAAAGGACCTTGCAGTAGTGTTCAGTGGAACAGGTGCCACCATGTGTAAGTTTTCCCTCACCACTTGTTCCACTGAGAACTGCTGCAAAGAAAACATTTAGGCCTGGATTGGCTGTAACTGTAACCAATAATTGCATACCTCATACCGTAATGTTATGCATGTACAAGTGTTTCAAATGCTATTACAGTACAAACATAGCATTCCTGTTGTAAAAATTGCACGAAGAACCTCATGTTGAGAAATTGTGATTGTCACTGTATTAGGCCTACATCAGTACCACCACCACCACATCATCATTGTCCTTAGACATGTTACCAGCAGTAGCAGGCTTACATTTAGTCTTGGATGCATTTTCTAACTTGTGGTCATACCATAGGCGTGTGCAGCCTATTACATTAGGGTGTGCACCCCAAAGCTCAAACACACATGTATGTGTATAAATATATTATATATATACATACACACATGCGCGCTTTTAGAAATAAATTGGTACATGTGCACAGGTTTTTTGTTCAGTTTGCTAGCTGACAGGTTCTTGCATCTATACAAGCGATGTGGATGCAAGGATCCCCCCTTGCGGGGCATTGTATTCTGACAGTGGGGCAGCTTGCCGATTTGCTGCAAGCTGCTAATTGAACAAGGTTTCAGGCTGGGTTCACATTTATGCTAATTGGATGCAGGTTTCCTCACATCAAATTTGCATGGTAGGAGACTGTGACCAGCTCTCTATGGAGCCGGTTCACATATCTCTGCTGTGGCTCCGGTGCAAATTGCACAGGGGTCCTGTGCATCTTTTGGTCCATTTCAGGTCTGAATTCAGCCCAAAAATTTGGGCTGAAACCAGACCTAGAGCGGAGAATGGAGATACACTGCACCCCTGCTGTGAGCCGCATGAGACAGTAGTGTGAACCCAGCCTTAAGCAGTCCTGTTTAAGAGAAGCTGATGTAATGATTGGCTTCTGTCTTACAGGGATACATTGAAATGTAGCCAGTCCCTGCTGAACTGGACAAATCTCAATCTGTGTGTACCCAGCTTTGCTTTCTCCAGCAGGCGTCCTCCACTGCTGTGACTTGGCCCTTTCAGCTCCTATGTAAATTATTGGTTGTGGTCACACTCCAGCCCCCCCATCATACCATACTGGGTTAATGTCCCTGTATGGTATGAGATGATGTCAAGGCTTTGGGTGAAGGAAGACAGCTTGGAATCAGATAAGACCACTTTCACACTGAGATGCTTTACAGGTGTTTTAGGGCTAAAAATAGCACTTGCAAAGCTCCTGTAAAGCGCCCCTCCTGTCACTCCAGTGTGAAAGCCCTAATGCTTTCACACTGGAGCTGTGCGCTTGTATGATGTTATAAAGAGTCCTGCAAGCAGCATCTTTGGGGCGATTTATTAGCGGTGAATACATCGCTCCCAAGATGCCCCTGCCATTGAAATCAATAGCCAACGCTGCTGAAGTGCCTGTAAAGCGATTCGGCAGCGGCGCTTTTAACCCTTTTTTGGCCGCTAGCGGGGGTTAAAAGCACCTCGTTAGTGGCCGAAAAGTGCCACTAAAACCAGCGGCACTTTACCGCTAACCCGACCAGCGCCTTAGTGTGAAAGTGCCCTAAGTGAAAAAAATGGATTTTTAAAACAGCTTACCTGTAAAATCCTTTTCTTGGAGTACATCACAAGACACAGAGCACCATAATAATGACTATCTGGGTTATATGCTACCTTTAGGTGATTGGACACTGGCAACCAATAGTAAGAAGGTTCCTCCCATATAACCCCTCCCACACAGGAAGTACCTTTAGTTTTGTAGCAAGCAATGAAGATCCCAGAAAAGAGGGGAGGGACCTCTGTGTCCCGTGATGTATTTCAAGAAAAGGATTTTACAGGTAAGCTGTTTTAAAAATCCATTTTTCTTTATCGTACATCACGGGACACAGAGCACCATAATAATGACTATCTGGGATGTCCTAAAGCAATGCATTTGGGGGGGGACATAGTATTTCTAGACCCCTTTTAGGCCTAGGACTTATAAAGCTGCTTGCAGCATGCTGTGGCCAAAAACAGTCTCCCTTTGAGATCTAACATCCAGCTGGTAAAACCTGGTGAATGTATGGACCGAAGACCAAGCGGCCGCTTTGCAAACCTGAGCCATAGACACCTGTTGGCGCACTGCCCATGATGCACTAACTCCTTTAGTAGAGTGAGCTTTGAAATATCGAGGTGGGACCTTATGTTTCAACTCATAAGCCTGGATAATGACTTGGCGAATCCACCTAGAGATCGTTGAACTAGTTGCTGCCTGTCCCATTCTAGGACCTTCTGGCAGAACAAAAAGGGAGTCAGTCTTTCAAAAAGGAGCTGACATATTTAAGTAAACCTTGACTGCTCTTACCACATCCAGTGAGTGAAGCGACCTTTCCTTCTTAGACTTAGGGTTGGGAAAAAAGGAAGGCAAAATGATATCCTGATTCAAGTGAAAACTGGAAACAACTTTAGGCAAAAAGTCTGGACGGGGACGCATCGCCACCTTGTCCTGATGTACAAACAGAAAAGGTTTTTCACAAGAATGGGTGGCCAATTCTGACACCCTTCTAGCCGAGGTTATGGCCACTAAAAAGACCAGTATCCTAGTTAGTTCCTAGTTAACAGAATCAAAGGAATATGCCTAATAGGTTCAAAGGGTTGACTCTGTAGAGCTGATAGCACCAAGTTTATGTCCCAGGGGCATAAAGGCGGCTTAACCGGTGGCCTTAAGTGCAGTACCCCCTTGACGAAGGCTCGTACTAAAGAATGAGATGCTATTGGCCTCTGGAAAAAAACTGACAGGGCTGAAATTTGTCCCTTAATGATCCCTAGAGACAGAGAAAGAGAAAGGCATGGACCCTCCCAATCGTATACTTGCGAGGGTGCCATCTTCTCCTCTCACACCAGGAAATGTACGATTTCCAGACCCTAACGTAAATACTTCTAGAAACTGGCTTTCTAGCTTTTGTCAGAGTAGACAAGACAGATCCTCTGATACCACAGTCTTTCAGTACCCTGGTCTCAATAGCCACGCCATCAAATTCAGCGACCGTAAAGAAGGATGGTATATGGGACCTTGGGACAACAGGTCTGGGTGGTATGGGAGGCACAATGGGTCTCCTACCGCCATCCTCACAATCTCTGAGTACCAGGACCTCCTGGGCTACCCTGGGGCCACCAGAATTACTGTTGTCTGTTCCTCCTGTATCCTGCGTAACAGGTGCGGCAGCATCTGCATCGGAGGAAAAGCATACCGATCCCAAGGAATCACCAATGCATCCGTCCCCACGGCAAGTGGATCCCTGGTCCTGGATACAAAGCTCTCCATTGTTGGCATTGAACCTGGATGCCAGGAGATCCATATCTGGCATCCCCCACTGCTGGCAGATTTGAAGGAAAACTTCGGGGTGAAGGGACCACTCCCCTGGTAACGATTGCTGACGACTTAGGTAGTCTGCCCGCCAATTGTCCACACCTGGAATAAAGACTGCCAACAGGAATGGCACGTGTCTCTCTGCCCAAGTCAATATGTGATCTACTTCTCTTTGGGCTGCCCGGCTCCGGGTGCCCCCTTGGTGGTTGATGTATGCCACAACCGTGGAGTTGTCAGACTGGACTCTGACCGGAAACCCCCGCAATCTGGATGTCCAGAATAGGAGAGCCAAGCGAGCTGCCCAGATTATCAGCAGATTGATTGGCAAGGTCTTCTCTACTTGGGACCATCTTCCCTGTATGGAAGCCTCTTCCAGGACTGCTCCCCAGCCGAAACGACTGGCGTCTGTAGTCACCACTTTCCAGGTTACAGGTGGAAAGGATTTCCCGCCCCTCAAGTTGTTGGTTTTTGACCAGCAAGAGAGGTCCTGTTTTACCTGTAGGGATAGAGACATGGGATGATCCAAGGTTTGAACAGACTTGTTCCAAGCTTCCAGGATAGTTCTCTGGAACAACCTGGAGTGAAACTGCGCATAAGGAACTGCGCTGAAAGATGACACCATCTTGCCCAGCAGCCTCATGCATAGCCGAATTGAAGGCCTTTCTGCCCTTTTGACTTCTCGGACGAGCTCCACAATGGAGCTGACCATTAAGGGAGGTAAAATTACCGCTTCCTGGGTTGTATCCAGGATCAGGCCTAGATATGTCAAGACTTGAACTGGAAGAAGGGCCGATTTGTCCATATTCAGAATCCAGCCTAGGAACTTTAGCAAATGAACAGTAGTTGCAACGTTTTCCACTAAGGTGGAGTAAGACTGGTCCCTTAACAGAAGGTCTTCCAGATATCCAACCACCAAGATCCTTTGGGACCTTAGAAAAGCCAACACTGGAGCCAGAACCTTTGTGAAGACTCGAGGGGCTGGGGCTAGAACGAACGGAAGTGCCACAAACTGGAAATGAGACCCCTCTACTGTGAAGCGCAGAAATCTTTGATGAGGACCGAAAATCGGTACATGTAGGTACGCATCCTTGTTGTCTATGGATGCTACGAACCGACTCCATACGGAAGGTTCAGACGTTCAGAAAGGAATTGAGGGATTTGAGGTTCAGGATGGGCCTTACCTCCCCATTTGGCTTCGGCACTGTAAATAGGTTTGAGTAGAATCCCTTGAATTTTTCCTTGTGTGGAACCTCGATAATTACTTCCTGCCTTTCTAGTTGTTCTAAGGCTAGGAACAGGCCTCTCTTTTTTTCTGGGTCCGATGGGACTCTGGATACCAGAAACCGATTCGGGTGAAAATCCCGGAACTCTATTTTGTAACCTTGTGTTATAGTGGAAATGACCCACCTGTCCTGAACCAATTTCCCCCAAGCGTCTGCGAACCGCCGCAGTCTGCCCCCCACCCACAAGAGTGGGGGTGACCCTTCACAAGGAGGACTTGGAATTGGTTTTGGCCGGTTCAAGGTCTGGTTTCAAGGTCTTTTCTGACCCTGAGGTTTCTTAAAAGTAGGCGGCTGAGGCCGTCGATACCTCTTGGGAGAAGAGGCGCCTGGCCCAGGAGCGTTGGGAATCTTAAAGGAAGGCTGCTTATTCCTTCTTTTAACCGGAAGCAAGGAGCTCTTTCCTCCTGAGATCTTTTGGATATATTTATCCAGATCTTTTCCAAATAAACGCTCACCATGAAAAGGAAAAGCCGCGAGTAGCCTTTTGCATGGCATCTCGGCTGACCAGTTCTTTAACCACAAGACCCTGCACATATGGATTGAGAGTAGCGCAAAACGAGACATTTGCTGGATTGAGTCCTTTAATGCGTCTACCGCAAAACATAAGGTGCGAGGAAGTTCTGACAATTCGTCAGAAAATTCCTCCTGAACGGGTAGGTTCCTGAGCAATCTCTTAAAATGGTCCTTCAGGGATTGGCAAATGCAACTGCCGGTTGTACTGCTGACCCAGCCACTGCAAAGGAGGCTTTTAGTAAAGATTCCAGTTTTTATCTGCCGGATCTTTAAAACCTTGGGCATTATCCACTGGACAGGTTAGGCTTTTATTCACTGATGAAATGGCAGCATCAACCAAAGGCGTATCCCACCTTTTCCTGAATTTTTCCTCCATAGGGTATAGAAAAGAAAACCTTTTAGGAGGCAAGTATATCCTGTCCGGGTGGTCCCAGTCAGCGTAAATCACCTGCTCCAATAATGGATGCACAGGAAACGCCTGGGAACCTTGCTGAGGACGCAAGGATCCCAATGTAGAGCAGGAAAGAAAGGAAACAGGATTTAAGAAAGGAAACTTAAATCCTGCTCTCACCATTTCAGCCAAAGATTGGATAAACAATTTCTGGGATTGGGAAGCCGAAATTGGTTCCTCCGAACCTGAGTCCCCTGCCGATGACTCTTCAGCTTCTCCTTCCTCTTTATCCTTTACTGCCACCTTCTCCAAATCCTCTGCCCATTCTGGATCCAAATCACAAGGACCCAACTGGCTAAGGGAGTCCTGGTGCTCAAGTGACTCCCCACTGGGACCAGGCTCCGAAGAGGGAGATCTATGACATTTCTTCCCTCCCTGTGTTACTGAGGCAATCATACCCGCTATTTTGCCTTCAAGGCCAGCTAGGGCTGATGCTAAGTCATCCTTAGTAACATAAGCCGATGCAGGGATATTGGTAGTGGCCACTACGCCTGACAAATGCAATGGCTCAGCCAGGCCAAATGCCGCAGGTCTTTCAGGGGAGACTGATGCTGCAGTAACCTGAGGTTGATCTCCTGTTTTTGAAGGAGTCACTTTAACTCCTAGACTTGCCCTGCTCCCTGTACCTCGTTTTCTGGAAGACATTGCTTACAAGGTTTGAGGAAAAAAATACTCCCTCTGTGCTATAAGGCTGAGTCCAGCGTATAGCAGCTACCATGGCTTTTAAACCTTCAATGTGTTGCAAATGCCCGACTCACGTGCCCAGACTCTGTGTCCCACCGTATACTAGGCTTCTGGCTCTTAGGAGCCTAACCTGACAAGCAGCATTGATACACGCGGGTGCTGACCTCCCTCTATATGCGCCCGCTGTCACGTGATGCATGCACACCCAGGAATCTTACTGCGCATGCGCACGCCCGCGGGGGACATGCGGCACCCAAACAGGCACGCCGTGATGCACGCGGTGACCACGCCGTAGCGCACGCGGATGAATGTAGGCGCACGGGCACGCGGCGCATGCCCCGGACGCACACGCGCACCCCTTGCACACGCGTGCGCCCGACACATGTGGTCCCCATGCGGGAGACACCCGCATAAGTGTATGTTTGGGTCATCTCTGCAACCTTCCATACAGTGGGAACACAAGGCACGCAATCTGGAATAAACATCTTATGTTATAGCAACAATAATAATACAATATAGGCCTCCAGAGGGAGCAATCACCGATCCACGCTGTAGGGCCTGATACAGGCCCAATCTTCCCCCATCACCGAGGGTAGTGCCACTGAGGACTTTCAAGGACTGGGTCCCCCTCTGTTCAGGGTCCACACCCTTGGACCTGTAAGGCACCCTTCTGGTTCCCTTCATATCCTTTACAGACACTTCACGTCCTCCCTGCTTTAGACCGCCCCATACTCACGGTTCAGCCAATCAGGCTGCTGATTGGACATCTCCACCCACTACAGTAAACATACATTTAAACTCCTCTGGCGCTGCACTAATCAGCTGCTACTGACACCACACAGACGTGCTTGGAGGAAGTTAAGACAGGCAGGTAAATTCATGGACCCCCTCTGGTTGGGATGTTTGGAAACCTTACAGATGGTTAACCGTTTACTTACCTATAATATTTCCCTGATGTGTTTTATAATCTGCAGACCTATGCGGACTCACACCCAACCAGGGAACCTGCATACTTCCTTGGACTCCTGCCCACTTTGATTTGGGGTATTATCTAAATACCTCCTTGCTGCTTAAATTGATCTGGTTCCACTTATCCCCATTTTTTAGGTACGTGCCATATATGTTCTATACTTATAATCTCGGGTGAATCTGCTAACCCCAATACTCCTTACAATTTTGAGAATAGTATTGTATTCATACTAGGCTCTCCCTTAAGACTCTCATTGAAATATTTTCATTGCAGCAGGATTGCACCCCCCACCCTCTAACTCCATCAGGCTGTCTCAAGCCTTCGCAGTGAGGGGAGGACTGTGTCTGTTCCTATATTGGGGATATCCTTTGTGAAGCAACCTCAGTCCACCCTGGTTCTTATTCCTGTGATCCACCTGGTCTCTTCCCCATCTCCTTGAGCCTCGGTTCTGTGATCCCTGTGTGGCCGTGACGGGCGCCAAATTCTTGATTCGCATTGGATGCTGATAATGTCCTTGGGAGTGATTATATGAATCTTAAGGGGTCAGTATGAAATCTCTGCATGTATATGCCTAGAATTTACTAAAGATGTAACATATGTTAATGTCAATTGACCTTTATAATGTAAACTAAATGCTCTCTACTGCCCCCCGCTGTGAATGCCTGAGATATTTATCCACTCATGTTTTCTCTGCTTTTTGTTAATTTTCTAGATGAAATACCCATTTTGACCAATTGTCGTTACCCCTGAAGAAGAGGTCAACCCCTTTTGCTTACCTTGAAACGTCGGGTTCTATGATCATTGGTTCTTTACTTACCTGTATCATTGCATTTGGTCATTTATTCATAGAATTATTTCTTCCCATTTACATGCATCCATTTTATTGTATATATGGTTAGGTCATGTGTAATGATTTTTAGATGCTAAATTAATAAACTACAATACTTTTATCCAAAACCTTTAAACTTCTACTACTTTCTACTTTATTAGAGGTAACCCCGTGAAAAAAGTCCCGTTAGAGGAATTGCACTCCTTCAGGTGGTGCTTAGGTTTGGCAAAAAATTGGGATGGGGGCTCACCTCTAGAAAAATATACAGTGCCTACTGGGACGACACCTCCCTCCTTTCTGGTTCCCTTGGGCAAGTGATAGACCAGGAATACCATATAACAAGGGTCCAGCGCCATAAAGGACACATTACAGGCAAAACCTTGTTCTTGAACCAAGGCCCGGGTACCATCCAGTTCAGCTTTAACATGCCATCCGAATGGATCCGATTATAACATCCTCACTGGGACATTATTGAAGAATTTGAAGAGCTTTACACAGCCATGACCATCACCTTCAAGACACAGGCAAAAAACTAAAGGTACTTCCTGTGTGGGAGGGGTTATATGGGAGGAACCTTCTTACTATTGGTTGCCAGTGTCCAATCACCTAAAGGTAGCATATAACCCAGATAGTCATTATTATGGTGCTCTGTGTCCCGTGATGTACGATAAAGATCCATCCTCCCCCCACACTGTGTGGATGAACATTCACTTTCCTGAAGTTGGGGCTGTATTATAAAATCACATTCCTTGCTGTTTATTCTAACATTTTTTGATAGGACTTCTGAGGTGCTACATAAATGTATTCCACATATATACTATATCTTATTAAAAAAGAATGATTTTAATAAGATATAGTGTGAATGTTGAATACATCTATGTAACAGAAGTCCCAGTAATTCATATCGTAATCAAGAAAGTTACTTTCCTTTCAGTAAATGGTCCCCGCAAGGTGTAGGGCAGGGTTACAGCACAGCATTATATAGAAGGAGAAGGTCAGGACTCACATGTGGAGAAGATGCAGGCTGCCATCCATCCTCTGAGATCTTCAGTCGGCCCCAAGGAAAGCTGTGCTGTGTACTTTGGCATGAAGCAGTGCTCTGACTCCACTGTGATCATCTCTGTACTGGAGCTGTGAAAGCCCCGACTTGTCAAGAGAATGAGAGACATGGGAGAATCTTCCTTTTCAAGCTTTTTGTGGCAACACGAATCATTGGATGTGGTGGGCTCTGGTAACCCCTTACTCCTGTCAGTGCTGCAGCCAGCAGCTGTGGAGTAAGCTGTGGAGTAAGAACTATAGAGTCAGTATCGGAAAATGCGGCTGTCTGACTGCTTACTCCGCAGCCAGTAGCTGCACTTCTCCCAGGAAGGATATTGGCGTCCAACTGAGAGATAGTCCCACTCCCAGCACTACAGGTTAGCAGGGGTGCCAAAATGGAGTTATCTCAAACACATTCTGACCCTGGGGTGTGCCTGGGCATTAGGGTGTGCCCAGGCACACCCGGTACAGCTCGTGCGCACGCCTATGGGTCATACACTGTAAAATTCAACATGTTTAAGCATTTTCTGAGTAAATCTTCCTGAGCCACTCTTTGCTGACAGCAGTCCTTCCAACATTGGAGTGGAAAATTTGTTGAAAATACACCTTCTACCTCAGCCATCCCATGTGGAAGGGAAAGCATAGTTTTTGCAAATTCACCAGATCTGGGAACTTATGCCGTGTACACACGAGCGGAATGTCCGACAGAAAAGTCAGACGGGAGCTTTTCATTTTATATTCTGATCATGTGTATGCCTCATTTGACTTTTTCCGTCGTAAATTCTGACGGACCTAGAAAGAGAACATGTTCTAAATATTTCCGATGGAACCAATTCCTATCGGAAAAAAACGCTCGTCTGTATGCTGTTCCCACGTACCAAAAACAACGCATGCTCTGAAGCAAGTACGAGACGGAAGCTATTGGCTACCGGCTATTGAACTTCCTTGTTCTAGGCCCGTCGTACGTGCTGTACGTCACCGCGTTCTTGACGGTCGGAATTTGGTGTGATCGTGTGTACACAAGACAGTTTCAGCGGAATTCCGTCGGAACTCTGTCGGAAAAACCTTCAGAGTTTATTCCAACGGGAAAACCAGTCATGTGTATAGGGCATTAGGTACTTTCAGATTGCCCTGAAGGATACAGCTTTGTCCTACCATGTGCCAATAAGAATCATATGTTTGAATCTGAGCAACATCAGTAAAATCTGTCACTTGGTATTCAATAAATTCAGTATGCAGTCTGTTAAAATCAGATGAGGGAACATTTTGCAAAAAATGATTTGCTAGTTCAATAATGTCCCCAGAATCAGCAGTACACCTGTTTGAAGGTTTTAGTAAAGCCAACGGCTGAATGATCCTGTTTCCAATGGGCATCCGTTTTTTTAATAGCAGTTATTGCTCTTGTGTAAAATGTTGTTGCTTGGCCCATGAACTGTTGAACAGCTGACAAATCATCTATTGTAGACAGATGTTCTGTTGATTTGAAGTTTGCACAATTAGGCCCCTTTCACACTGGGACGGGGGCGGCGTCAGCGGTAAAGCGCCTCTATTTTTAGCGGCGCTTTACCATCGTATTTGCGGGGGTATTCAGCCGGATCGGTGTATACACCGCTCCTTCACTGCTCCAGAGATGCTGCTAGCAGGACATTTTTTAGCGTCCTGCCAGCGTACCACTCTAGTGTGAAAGCCATCAGGGCTTTCACATTGGAGACACAGCAGCAGCTCTTTCAGGGCGCTTTGCAGGCGCTATTTTTAGCGCTGTATCGCCTGAAAAGTGCCCCAGTGCGAAAGGGGCCTTAGTGTGGTCAGATACAATCGTGCATCATTTTCAAGGGCAACTAATGCCGTGTACACACGATCGGACTTCTTGACGGAAAAAGATATGGCAGCTTTTCCGACGGGATTCCGCTCAAGTTTGCCTTGCATGCACACAGTCATGCAAAAGTTTGCTGAACTTACTACCGTCAAGAACGCGGTAACGTACAACACTACGACGAGCCAAGAAAATTAAGTTCAATGCTTCCGAGCATGCGTCAAATTATTTTCGAGCATGCCTAGGAATTTTGCGCGTTGGAATTGCCACAGACAATCGCATTTTCGGATAGGAACTTTTCCCGACCGAAAAATTGAGAACATGTTCTCAATCTTTTGCTGGCTGGAATTTGGCCAGCAAAAGTCCGATGGAGCATACACACGGACGCATTTTCAGCCGAAAAACTCTCATTGGTCTTTTGCGGGCCGAAATTCTGATCGTATGTACGCGGCATAAGAGGTTTGGCCTGATAAAGTAGCACATAAGACTTTTCAGCAGTTGGCAGTATTTCAAGTACAAGTCAGGCAACATAATAGAATTTCTCTGGAAAATTTGATTGAATTGGGAGAAATTTGGCAGAACTGCTTGAAGAAACAGAAAGTAGCACTTAGTGATAGGATCCTGTAGCAAGAGTCTTATCCTTTCCACAGTTAACAAGCAGTCTACATAATCACTTGACTGAAAATAACTTCACAGGGCATCATATTGATTGAGAATGTGGTTGACACTCAAGCATAGTAAGACATTTGATAGAACATAGCTGCAAAATCTTTACACAATCTGCCTCAACAAATTCCTGAAATTTGTGATACAACTGTAAATATTTGCAACTATGTGCAAAGTAGTTACAGTAAGTACTGTATGTCTCTGCAAAGTTGCTGAACAGTTTTAGGTATAACTTTACAGGAACCTGCAGCACACAAGGCAGCAATATGGCAGGTACGATGAATATGAAAGATGAATGCTCTGCTTTGAAGCAGGGTAGTACAGAGTTTTTTGGACCAACCATTACACTTGCATCAGCTGTACTAAGTGCTATAACATTTTTCAGGGGGATACCATCTTCCAGCAAACATTGTTTAATCTGCTCAAAAATGGCACCAGCAGTAGCTTCAGGGAGATCAACAAGGTGGTAGAACTGATACTGGGTTTTACCAGCATCTGCAAAATAAATGGACACGTGGCTAATTATTTGGATGTTGATATGTCTATAGTTTCATCAATCTGTAATCAAAAGTGACAACAATATATTTTTTGCACAATAGCTCTTTATTGCACATGCCAATGATCTTTTTGATTAGCATGAACCCTTTGGTATGCTTACAACAAAGGGAACGTACCAATTTGCAGTCTTATGCCCCGTCCACACGGTCGGATTTTCCGACGGAAAATGTGTGATAGGACCTTGTTGTCGGAAATTCCGACCATGTGTTGGCTCCATCACACATTTTCCATCGGATTTTCCGACACACAAAGTTTGAGAGCAGGATATAAAATTTTCCGACAACAAAATCCGTTGTCGGAAATTCCGATCGTGTGTACACAAATCCGACGGACAAAGTGCCACGCATGCTCAGAATAAATAAAGAGATGAAAGCTATTGGCCACTGCCCCGTTTATAGTCCCGACGTACGTGTTTTACGTCACCGCGTTTAGAACGATCGGATTTTCCGACAACTTTGTGTGACCGTGTGTATGCAAGACAAGTTTGAGCCAACATCCGTCGGAAAAAATCCTAGGATTTTGTTGTCGGAATGTCCGAACAATGTCCGACCGGGTGTACGGGGCATAAGAATCAATCAGCCATGCTATTAGTAAGATCATATTACAAACAAAGTGGCACTTTTTTGGCAAAAAAATTAACTATTTTCAGCCCAGTTAAACAAGTTTTTATTGTATGAGCCAATACTTTTGATTTTGTGCTTTGTTTAGCAAATATAACAATTTCAGAGTTGGCTTGCCTGGCTGCAGTAATAAATTTGTGTTTGTAACTTGCAGCATAACTACGGACATCACAAACACCACCATGTACTACACTAAACAATTTTTTTTCACCACAGACACTTTGCATTTTGTTTTGAATCATCATCTGCCGATAACCAGTATTTGAACTGCAGCCATGAGCCTGAGATGGAGCAATGCCCCAGTTTCTTGCGCTTTTTAGCCAGGAGGCTCAGACTTTGCCCCTACCAGACACTCCATTTGTAAAGTGCAACTACACACACTGTAAACTAAAACACAAACCTCAACTGTTGTGTTACCAGAAGCAGCTGTTAAATGTGTCAAATTTTAAACCAAAGAGCCCCTTAAAACCTTGTCCCAATTCTCTAAGAATCCTGCGGCTGTAACTGACTGTATAACAGTCATCGAATGCTACCACTGTGTCCTCAAATGCTGCCACTATGCCCATCAAACACTGCCACTGTGCCCATCAAACGCTGCCACTGTGCCATCAAATGCTGCCACTGTGCCCATAAAACGCTGCCACTGTGCCCATCAAACGCCGCCACTGTGCCATCAAATGCTGCCACTGTGCCCATCAAACGCTGCCACTGTCCAAACACGAGCCTATAGTAGATAATTTCTTGAGAAATCACACTGCAACAGAAGTTGTGGCAGGCAGGCAGGCAGTACTTGTGCTTAAGGCCGATCCTGGGCGGATGCACATGCAGGCAGCAGCGGCGCCACCCCGAGACCCTTTTGTTGAGCCGTCCGCACTCCGCTGCCTGGCCTCTGCTGTGCGCCACACTGGTTGCTAGAATCGCCTGCAAACCGGCGTCTAGCAACCAGTGAAGTCAGAGGCCACCCCAGCATTCAGAGCGCCTAGTCAATTAGCTCCACCCACCTCCTCTATCGTCTTCAGGAGGGGCGCACTTATATGCCGCGACAAAAAGCCTCGCTGTCTCTGTGGCTGGGGATGCGGGATTTGGTGGCGTGTGCGCTCTTTGCTCCTGGGCTCGGGAAGGCTTCAGGTCATGACTGCAGCAAGCGCCACCTGCACACAATGGTCACATCAGCAGGAGCAGGTGGGGTTTTTCAGCGTGTGAGGGAAGCAGCGTTTGCTCTATTTTGTGTTGTGCTCGCATGTTTCCTGTTAGTTATAAATTAATGTGTAGTACTGATTTTGAGGAAGGTAGCAGTGCTCCACATGAGTCTGGGGGATGCTTGGATTGCTTTTATTTGTTACATAAAGCATAATTGCCAACAGTCCTGATTTTCCAGGGACATTCTCGGTATTCAGACCCTAATCCCAGTTTTACCGTGTCCCGGGAAAACAAGAGGCGATGAAAGCAACTGCCAATAGAAATGGAGCTGCCGCCAACCCTGCAGCCTGCTGCCGGTCCGTGACCTGTTGTGAGTCAGGCCGCGGGGTTGGCAGCAGCTCCCTTTCTATTGGCAGCCGCTTTCATTGCCACCCAGGCTTCGCCTCTTGTTTCTTCCCCTCAGCCTCCACAAAAGCTAGTCTTCTCTAAAATGGAGCCAAAATCACTAGTGCCGACCCTGGACCTCTAGTAAGGGCTCTGGCGATACACAGAACACCGGGACAAAGCCAAGTCCCCTTGATTTTTGCCAGGACACGGTATGACCGGTATTTGGGTCTGAATACCGTGAATGTCCCTGGAAAATATATGACTCAACATAAGTCATATATGGCACTGTATCCCCAGACTCATCACCCCTCATATATAATATGGGCCCCTTACTTTAGGGAAAAGGATCCACTCTGTTTGCCCTTTCCCCTACAAAAGTGCTAGCAGCAAAGAGAGCCATCTAGGCCACAGCTCCAGCAGCCAAGAGCAGGTCCCAGCAGCCATGCACCAGAAACCAGACCCCAGGACCAGCAGTCCAACCCCAGAAGCCAGGACCCAGCCCCAGAAGCCAGTCCCCAAGACCAGCAGCCGGGTATTAGGACCAGCAGCCAGGACCCAGCAGCCAGACCCCAAGACGAGCAGCCCAGCCCCAGAAGCCAGGACCCAACCTCAGAAGCCAGGCTCCAGGACCAGCAGCCAGGAATCAGAACCAACAACCAGCCCCAGGCCCCAGAAGCCAGACCTCAGGCCCCAACAGCCAGGCCCTAGCAGCCAGAGCCCAGGACCAGCAACCCAGCCCCAGAAGCCAGGACTCAGCACCAGCAGCCAGGCCCCAGGACCAGCAGCCAGTCCCCAGACCCCAGGATCAGCAGCCCAGCCCCAGAAGCCAGGACCCAGCCCCAGAAGCCAGGCCCCACCACCAGCAGCCAGGAATCAAGACCAGTAGCCATCCCCAGGAAGATCAGCAGCCAGCCCCAGTACCCATTTTTTATGGTAAGTGAAGTCTTCTAGGGCTGTACCTGGGCATCAAATTGCTATTAATTAATATAATACTGTTTATTTTTACTATTGTTCAGTAACACTCTATTGTAGTCTCTTATGGGGCCTGGAGGGGACTCTTTCTATCAGAGACTCTCCAATGGTCACAGAGAGGGCCTCTGTTAGATAGACCCCCCCCCCCAGGTCCCATTAGACTCTGTTGTAGTCTCTAATGGGGCCTGGTGGGGGCTCTTTCTAACATAGGCCCTCTCTGTGTCCATTAGAGAGACCCCTCTCCAGGTCCAGGTTTCCATTAGAAAAATGGGACCAGCGGACCTTGTGTTTGGTACAGACCAGTTCACTTGATGGAAGAAGGGCTGAGGGCAGTAGGCAAGGCAAGTTGTTGGTGGTAGTGGTGGAACAGACAGAGGCTGGTCAACTGGGGGTCCAGAGAGAGGTGAACCAAACTACGGCACAAAGAGGGAGAGAAGGAGAACACCATGAGACTCACTAAAGCATATCATTTCTTGACAAATCACACCAATGTAAACTGTGTATTTACTGTTATAGGACGCCAAAGGGAATGCTTCAGGACAGTAGTGTATTTAGGTTTTGTGCTGCCCTAGGCCTGACTAAACTCGTGCACCCCCCTAATTTAAATACGAAACCCCTTGCTGTTTAAAACCCGCCCTGAAATTTTCGAGTGGGGACACCAGTTCTGAGGGCCTGGGGGGACAATAGATTCCTTTAATTTGCATAGATTTCCTCTCACTTCCTGTTTGGCTATGGGACAGGAAGTGAAGGGAAATCTCTGCAATGGGACAGGGATGGTAAAAAATAAACTGACAGAGGCTATAACCCTCCCTTACTGTATCCAAAATGAAGAAAAATGTTGCCTATAGTTTTACTTTACAAATTTTTGATAATTTTATGGAGAAGACTAAGAAGATATAACCATGCCAATGGTGCAGCAGAAAACATATAGCACAGTGAGGAAGGTTTCTGGTCTAGGATAATAGGACAGTCAAAATTAGAAGCTGCGCCCACCCCCCCACAGCCGGAAGCAGTGCGGCCGCTTTATGGCGGCGCTAGACCAATTTGCCTCTCAGCCCAGCCCGCTCCATAAGACTGGCGCTACACTAGTAGTGTAGCGCAAGCCGGCAGGGACTCTGTCCATGCTGCCCCCCTGCAAAGTGCTGCCCTAGGCCTGGGCCTTGTCGACCTAGGCCAGGATACAGTGTTGCTTCAGGACTCAGGAGGAGTTGCAGCAGGCGGTGCTCATGCTTGTAGGCAGACAGTGGACCTTGTGTTTGGTGCAGTGAGTTTGATGGAAGGAGGGCTGAGGGCAGCAGGAAATCTAGGCCAGGTGTTGCCAGTAGAGTGGTGGAACAAGCTGAGGCTGGTTAATCAGCGTGACTGGGAGTGCAGGGAGAGGAGAATCAACTTACGGCCCAAAGAGGGAGAGAAGGAGAACACCAAACATGAGACTCACTAGAGCAATTTCTTGACAAAGCATTGACAAAGCACACCATAGTAAATTGTGTTTTTGCTTACTGTAGAATGAAGCCAAGAGAATGCTTCAGGAGGAGTTGCAGTAGGCAAGGAAGCAGTACTTCTACTTGTAGGCTGACAGCTGATTTTGTATTTGGTGAACTTCACTTGATCCAAGGAGGGCAGAAGGCAAAGGCGTTGGCAGCAGTGGTGGCATATGCCGGTTAAAGCAGGCATGATTGGGAGCTCAGGCAGATCCAACATAACAGCACAAAGAAAGAGGGAGGGAGAAGGAGAAAAACCAAACATGATAGTATAGCTGTCACTGTCTGTGGCGGTGCTCCTCCACTGCAGTCATTTCTTGCTCCCATAGACTGCTCTATTGTATTGCATTAATTTATTATTGCTTCCAGTAGACTGCTCCATTCATTGCATATATTCATAATTGCTCCAGAGAAAGTAGCCTTCTCCATCCATCCATTGCATTCATTCATTATTGCCCCAGTACTTATGTTGACCAATAGGGATGAGTCGAACACCCCCCGGTTCGGTTCGCAGCAGAACATGCGAACTGACAAAATGTTTGTGCGAACACCGTTAAAGTCTATGGGACCCGAATGTGAAAAATCAAAAGTGCTAATTTTAAAGACTAATATGCAAGTTATTGTCATAAAAAGTGTTTGGGGACCCGGGTCCTGCCCCAGGGGGCATGTATCAAAGCAAAAAAAAGTTTTAAAAAACGGCCGTTTTTCCGGGAGCAGTGATTTTAATAATGCTTAAAGTGAAACAATAAAAGTGAAATATTCCTTTAAATATTGTGCTTGGGGGGTGACTATATTATGCCTGTAAAAGTGGTGCATTTTTCCTGTGTTTAGAACAGTCCCTGCAGCAAAATGACATTTCTAAAGGAATAAAAGTCATTTAAAACTGCTTGCGGCTGTAATGTATTGTCGGGTCCCGGCAATATAGATGAAAATCATTGAGAAAAACGGCATGGTTTCCTCCACCCCGCACCCAAAAAAAAAAGGCGTGGGGCCCCCAGGCCCTATATGCTCTGAAGAGCAGTATACAGGCGGTCCCCAGGTTTCAAACAAGATAGGGACTGTAGGTTTGTTCTTAAGTTGAATCTGTTTGGAATTTGGAACAAGTACATTTTTTAAGTGTAGCATTAGCAAAAACAATCTATTTTTAAGCTTTTTGGATAACATAGGGAAGGGTTGTCACCCCTGTAACATTTGTTTTGCTGTCTGTGCCCCTGTTCAGAAGATTTCACCTCAGTTTCTGTCCCATTGACAATTGGATTTTGAAAATTTTGGGTTATTAGGGAAACAAGGATTGGTGATAAAGCATCAGTGGAGACAACTTTTTCCCATATTACCTCTTACAGGAGAGAATTTCCTTTCCTAGGGGTAGATTTCCTCTCACTTCCTGTTGTCTCCCTCCGTTTGTAAGTAGGAGTCGTTTGTAAGTCGGATGTTGAAAATAGGGGACCGCCTGTATATACTATACGGCCTGCCCTATTAACTCTGCGGAAAATTGGGCCTTAGGTGTTGGTGGTACCAGAACACTGTAAGCCCTCTCAGTTACTCTTAGTGGGCACTGGAACGGGCCCTGCTGTTAAATATTATATCAAGAATTGTAATTACATGCCCCTGTTAAACAGGGGCAGAAAAATTGGGCCTTTGGTGGTGGTGGTGGTGCCACAACACTGTAAGCCCTCACAGTTACTCTTGGTGGGCGCAGGAACGGGCCCTGCTGTGAAATATTATATCAAGAATTGTAATTACATGCCACTGTTATACAGGGGCAGAAAAATTGGGCTTTTGGTGGTGGTGCCACAACACTGTAAGCCCTCACAGTTACTCTTGGTGGGCGCAGGAACAGGCCCTGCTGTGAAATATTATATCAAGAATTGTAATTACATGCCACCGTTAAACAGGGGCAGAAAAATTGGGCCTTTGGTGGTGGTGGTGCCACAACACTCTAACCCCCCACAGATTATCTTGTTGAGCGCAGGAAGGAGCCCTGCTGTGAAATATTACAGCAAAAATTTTAATTACATGCCCCTGTTAAACAGTATCAGAAAAATTGGGCCTTAAGTGGTGGTGGTTGTAGTGGTGGTGGCACAACACTGTAAAGCCTCACAGATACTCTTGTTGAGCGCAGGAACGGGTGCTGCTGTGAAATATTAGATCAAAAATTGTAATTATGCGCCCCTGTTAAACAGGGGCAGAAAAATTGGGCCTTAGGCAGTGGTGGTGGTGCCCTGAACTAAAAATATTCTTAGAAGTGAAGACTGAGGAGGAATAGGATAGTCACTCAGCATAATAGGATAGTCACTCAGCATAGGCAGTCTTTAAGGGATCCCACATCCATAGAAAAATAAATTGGTTACATCAGCATCAGATGCTTGGTAGCTGGTGATTCAAGACTGATTTATTTTTATGAATGTGAGCCAATCAACAGATTTTGTGGACAGGTGCACTCTGTGAATGGTTACAAAGCCTCCAGCAGCACTGAATGTGCATTCAGAAAGAACGCTGGATGCAGGACAGGCCAGTAGCTAAATTGCATATTGAGCAAGCTTTGGCCAGTGGTCCATCCTCAAGACCCAGTAACCCAGTGGATGTTCTGTTGGAAAGGTCTCCAAGTCTGATCTTGCCCCTAGATATTCCTGCACCATGTAATTCAGATGCTGGCGATAGTTGCTGGAACTGATCAGACCTTTGCGCTGAGGACTGAAAAATTTTCTGAAGGCATTGTTCAGCCGGCCACCTTCTCCAACGCTCTTTCTGTGACTGAACGAAGCCTCAGCAACACGTTGTCCAGCACCAGGAAATTGTAACCTCCCAGGCTCTGGAAACGCATTGCACAATCCTTTCTGCCAGGCCTCCCGAAGATGTTTCATCCTCTGCTCCCTCTGCGAAGGCTGGAAAAGTTCTGTAACATTACCCTTGTAACGTGGATCAAGAAGGGTTGCCAGCCAGTAATGAGCCCTCTCCTTGATACCACAAATCCTAGGGTCCTTTCGCAGGCTTTGCAGGATTAAGTAAGGCCATGCAGCATAGGTTTGCAGAGGCATTCAATCCTGAGTCCTCTGGGTCACTAAGGATCACATGATCCGC
Organism: Aquarana catesbeiana; assembly: GCF_042186555.1. Taxonomy (NCBI): domain Eukaryota; kingdom Metazoa; phylum Chordata; class Amphibia; order Anura; family Ranidae; genus Aquarana; species Aquarana catesbeiana. The sequence continues at coordinate 93,884,097 of NC_133336.1, read as the reverse complement.
AACCACCTCCTCCCAGCCACGTACAACCCAATGGGTTTCTGGGGACTGAAAACGATCCCTTGAAGACTGCTGCTGATGCTAAGTTTTATCCTCCACCTCCATGCTGACCCAATCCTTCTCCTCCTCTTCTTCTTCCTGTGTGATCGGCGGGCCCGCAGGAATACTATCTGGATAAAGGGGGCCTTGAGAGGTAAGAAAGTCCTCCTCTTCCTCCCACTGTTCTGCCTCTAGTGCCCTGTCCATTATTCCACAAAGCGTGTGCTCCAACAAGAAGACAAGAGGGACAGTATCACTGATGCATACACTGTCACTGCTCACCATTCTTGTGGCCTCCTCAAATGGTGATAGGACAGTGCATGCATCCTTGATCAGTAGCCACTAGTGTAGTGAACAAAAAAGCCAAGCTCCCCTGACCCTGTCCTGGTGCCATACTTACACAGGTACTCATTGATGGCCCTCTGCTGCGTGTGCAGCCGCTGCAGCATTGCCAACGTTGAGTTCCACCAGATGGGCATATCACAAATGAGGCGGTTCTTGGGCAGGTTGCATTCCCTTTGAAGGTCAGCCAGCTGAGCACTGGCATTATATGCGGAAATGACCACAGACTTTCCTGGCCTGCCTCAGGAGATCCTGTAAGCCCGGGTACCTGCTGAAGAACTGCTGCACCACCAAATTCAGGACGTGAGCCAAACAGAGAACATGGGTCAATTGTCCCTGTCAGAGGGCGGAGAGGAGGTTGGTGCCATTTTCGCATACAACCATTCCTGGCTAAAGATGGCGTGGCATCAACCACCTCTGAGCCTGCCCCTGCAGAGCTGACAGAATCTTTACCCCAGTGTGGCTCCTGTCCCCTAAGCAGACCAACTCAAGCACTGCATGGCATCTTTTTGCCTGAGTGCTTGCGTAGCCCCTTGAATGCCTACGGAGCACCGCTGGTTCAGAGGACAAATCTGCAGAGGAAGAGGCCATAGAGGAAGAAGAAGAGGAGGGGGTGGAGGAGAGAGCTGTGGCAGAATCACCACTAGCATTTTGCAGGCGTGGTGGCGGAACAAGCTCCAACACGGACACTGCGTTGTGCTCGAAATAGTTGGCCTAGATAGGCCCAGATAAGGGCCGTGGGACCAATGTAGGTGACCCGGCTAGGTTTAGGAAAAAGCAAGGGCTGCCAAATAAAGATATTTATCTTGTATCATCCAGACGGACTGGTTGCCATTCTGATATATCTCCTTTCACAAGATAAATATCTTTATTTGGCAGCCCTTGCTTTTTCCTAAACCTAGTCGGGTCACCTACATTGGTCTCACGGCCCTTATCTGGGCCTATCTAGGCCAACTTTTTCCAGCGCAGTGTACGTTTTCCCAGCTTGGCTTTACTCCTACAGCAGCGACATACTCATTTTGGTCCCTCAACAAACATCCCCTGAGGAAGCCTAAGTGGGCGAAACATGTCGGGATTTGAGTGCTGAGTGACCCTTATTTATTATCTAATTTGATATGTACTGCCGTTTGTTCTTTATTATGTACAGTCAGCATAATTTTTAAACTTTGTTCATGTTTAATAAAATGTGATTTATACTTTTTATTCTGATGTTTGTCTAAATCTATTTGCCTGGCACCTACAAAATCCCACTAAATTACCCTCCTGATCATATATGTTATACAGGGATGGTGGTTCCTCCTTTTTGACGCTGTCACCTATCCATACCAACCAGTAAGCTCCAACAATACTGAACCCTGTCCTTCATCCTTCCCAGCTGCCAGCAGAGTTACCCAGTGCGCTATAAAAGAAAGGTAACGTCCCTGTCCATGCCTGCTGGACCATGAGTCAGCGGTAATATGCACTTTACTGCTGACCGCCATGTCCAATGAGGCCAAGATATTGCCTTCCACATGCTGGTAGAGAGGCGGAATGGCCTTCCGTGAAAAGAAATGGCATTTGGGAACCTGCCACTGAAGTACCGCACATTCCACAAATTCACGAAAGGGGGCAGAGTCTACCAGCTGAAAAGGGAGCAGTTGCAGTGCTAGCAAATTGGTCAAGCTAGCATGCAGACGCTGAGCATGTGGATGCCTGGGACCGAATTTCTTTTGACGGTTTAGCAACTGGGGTAGGGAAATTTGCCTGCTAAAATCGGATGTTGGTGTACCACTAGCAGATTGGCAGCCAGTACTTGGGACACCTATTTCTATACCTTCATTCCTCTCAGTGCAGGTTTCTGAGAGGACTGGAGGTATAGTGGGGTTGGAGATTCCAGCTGATGAGAAGCAAGGAGAGGTGTGCCCTTTTCTTAGATGTGGGTCTTTTAAGTGCTGTTGCCAATGGACCGCATGGGAGGTCATCATATGTCTGGTCTAGCATGTGGTGCCCAAGCGCCTGCTGTTTTTGCCATGCTTGATACGTTTCAGATATATATTGCAAATGGCAACGGTGCGATCTGCTGCACACATGTCAAAAAAGGCTCACACCAAAGAACTTTTCAAAATATGCGGGGAGTCAGCAGCACCCTGCACCTGCTTAGCTCTGCGGTGTGATGCAATAGGGTGGCTGCACTTAATCTGCCCCCTGGAGGGCATCCTGCCTCATTGGAGATGTGCCTCCTCCTCCTCTCTTCTATCAGGCACCCAAGCAGAGTCAGTGACCTCATCATCCCCTCCCTCCTCGTCACTGGAGCAAACTTGGCAGTATGCTGTAGCTGGGGGAACATGAATGCCAGTTTCTTATCCTTCTTGGGCACCCCCTCTCTCTAGGCTCACGTTACTCCCTTCCTCAACCTGGGTACCATCATCGGAGCCTTCAAATCGCTGTGCATCCTCCTGCAGCATGTAACCCAACACTGTGGTCGAATAGTTCGGGGGACTCCTCTGTGCATGATGGTGGGGCTAGAGAAGGAGTGACTGTTGAAATGGAGCCGATGGAATAGGCCGCTTTGGCAGCTGCATCAGCAGGCACTACTCTGGGTGACAGAGGATGAGGAAGATGAGGACAGCTTTGTTATCCATTCCACCAACTCTTCTGCATGTTTTGGCTCAATAACACGGCCAGCTGCAGAGAAAAAGGACAAGCGTGCCCCACGGCCACGTGCTGAGGATGCACCGTGTCCAAGACCAGCACTGTTGACTGTAGACACAGAGCCTGCTTGATCTCTTTTAGTGGCCTGTGAGCGTCTGCCTTTCTTTGGTGGCCTTCCGGACATGCTGTAAATTTTGTTTAGCAAAACCACACTACACTGTATTGTGTACTGTGTACACCACCAGAAAAGTAGTAGCAACTGCACTAGGCCAATTATGGCTCTCTTAGCTGAGGATGCTGGGATTGGCCAAAGCAATGCGATCTCGTAGTGAATTATGGGGCATTATGCGGCGCTCAAATTTGCTGCAAACGCCCCATAATGTTAATTTTTTGACGAACGGGCGAACACCCGATGTTCGAGTCAAACTCATGCTCGACCCGAGCATAAAGCTCATCCCTATTGGCCAATTGCAATTTTCCCTTAAAATTGACCGTTTTGCACTCACAGCACTAGTTTGTACTTGCACACATGATCTCACAATGTTGGTGGTGGGTACTGGGCACTGGCAGTGTGGGCACAGGGCACAGCAGGTGGTCTGGTCATTTGGCCATTTGCAGTTTTGCCTTAAAATTCACTGTTTTGCACTCACAGCACTATTTTGCACTAGCACACATTATCTCACAATTTGCAAGACTAATACATACCGACTTCACTGTGGGGCTGTGGGCACACTCTCTGGGCAACAGGTGGGCACAGGTGGTCTGGTCTGGTCACTGGCTGGTGATGGTGGCTGGGCGGTGGCAGCAGCACTCTGGCAGGCAGGAGGAGCAGGTGGCCAGGGTAGAGAGGGCAGGCACCAAGAGCAGCAAGTCAGGTGGTGCAAACAGAGCAGCAAGGGCAAGGTAGTGTGCTGAGTGAGCAGAGCCAGTACCTCCTTCCCCATGGAGTCCTGCAATTTAAATGGTGGCTGGCGGGAAATAGTGCGCAGTTTTATGCGCACCAAGCCCCGTGCGTCATGATGTCATGAAAATGCCCACTGCATGCGCAGTGCGAAGGCAGGTTTTTTTGTTTTTTCTTTATGGGCAGCCACCGTCCCTAACAAACATTTAAGGACAGCTTGTAAATAGCCCTAAATTTACAAACTATTTGTAATTGTATAGACGGTCGGCAATCCTGGGCCGGTTTAAAAGCTCATTTACTGCTTAATAATATGCTAATACATGAGAATTAACAGCTTGGCCACAGGTTAACTTAAATGAGACTCAGCAACAGGAAAAAAAAGTTGCTGTAATTGTAGCTTACACAGGGGTTTGGACAATCCATGTGACAGCAAAGATTGGTCAAGAATTGTCAAATGCATCAAGGCACATGCTCTTATACCAACTTTGAGGATTGTTTTGTTAGCATATACTGCTATATATACATTTTTTGAGGGTTTACACACACTTAAAACTTTGAGAAATATTATTATTTGTTCCTAATAATGCACATGGAAACAAAGAAGCAGATATACTTATACAAATCCATATCCATGTATTTATAATTGAATGCTGTATATCTTATTTATCAAGTTGCTTTGAAATGAATGTTCTATTAAAAACTAAAGATAAATGGGAAGGCTGGCCGCAGGTTAGCCTGAATTTGTAGGAGTACGTAAACCTGCTCTCCTCCTCCTTTCTTCCTTCTCGTAGTGCCGCTCCGGACGTTTTGCGTCATTTCTGGGCGACCAGCGAAAGTCATTTCCGTTTTTCAGCGCCTCAAGGTGGACGTGCAGCGGCAGCAGGAGACAGCTGTCTCCCTTTCAGGGCACAGGTATCGTCCGGTGAGTGGTCTATGGCCAGTGCCAGGCTGCCCGCGGGGGGCTCCGTCATTGCAACATATCAGCGGTAGGGGGTGCTCCTCAGGTCATCCAGAGGCGGAGGCACACGGCCTCATTCACTTCAGGGCATGGAACTTGGTCAATTTTCAGGTAACCTGGAAGCATTAGGAGACAGAGCATGTAGCGGTCGGGGGTGGGGGTCCATGGGCAGGCTAGATGTCACCGTTAGTTGCGCAGTCTGGATGTGATGCCTTCAAATAAGGGGGCCTGCTCCTCATGCATCTGGGGGGGGGGTTTCATGCTGGGAGGCTTTAGGGGCTGGGGGGGTGTTCGGCATAGCTATAGGTGGGGGGACGTGGAGGGGGGTCTGGTGTCTGTCCCATGCAGGTTGGGATGGGGCGAGCAGGTGCAAGAGAACCAGCCACATGTGGCATTTTCCCTGATATCACAGCTCCTTCAAAAATAAACAAAAAAAATGATGACAAGAGGAGGTCAGACTGGGATCGCACGAGCCGCATCTCCTTGTATTCATATATTCATTCACGTATTGTTATTTACAAGCATGCCTTGTTTCAGCAGCGATCTTGATTTAAACTTCTCATGTCTGTTGCTCACATGTCTGTCATATTGTTTTCTTTAGGACAATGGTTAAAGTGTGCATACGTTCCGCCAAGTTTGTGTTCAGTGCAGAGTGCTCAGTAAGTGTCATGTGACTAGTCATTGCATGGTTTGGGTTCATAAGTGTCCACTCATATTGTCGTACGCAGGTTCCCTTGGTGACGGTCACAAGGTAAGGCTGGGACTTCAGGTAGTGTGGTAAGGCATGGTAGGTTGCTTGGGACTTATGTTTGTTAGAGCCGTCAAATCTCACTTTGTTCAGGGCCACATGGGGGGGGGGGGGGGGGGGTTGCTGCGGCAGCATATGCTGCACCGGTCAAATCATCAGCGCAAGGCTCGCTGCCATAGTCGTGGGGTAGTTTTGGTTGGGACACTAAGGCAGCATGACTTCCACCTTCCTTCAATCAGTTCGGCCGTATCCCATCATGTCACGATGGGTGGGCCAGTGAGGGAGCACCTGCCAAGGGGTTTCAGGTACAGTAGGGCAAAAAAGTATTTAGTCAGCCACCAATTGTGCAAGTTCTCCCACTTAAAAAGATGAGAGAGGCCTGTAATTGTCATCATAGGTATACCTCAACTATGAGAGACAAAATGTGGAAACAAATCCAGACAATCACATTGTCTGATTTTTGAAAGAATTTATTTGCAAATTATGGTGGAAAATAAGTATTTTGTCATCTACAAACAAGCAAGATTTCTGGCTCTCACAGACCTGTATCTTCTTCTTTAAGAGGCTCCTCTTTCCTCCATTCATTAACTGTATTAATGGCACCTGTTTGAACTTATGATCAGTATAAAAGACACCTGTCCACAACCTCAGTCACACTCCAAACTCCACTATGGTGAAGACCAAAGAGCTGTTGAAGGACACCAGAAACAAAATTGCAGACCTGCACCAGGCTGGGAAGCCTGAATCTGCAATAGGCAAGCAGCTTGGTGTGAAGAAATCAACTGTGAGAGCAATAATTAGAAAATGGAAGACATACAAGACCACTGATAATCTCCCTCGATCTGGGGCTCCACGCAAGATCTCACACCGTGGGGTCAAAATGATCACAAGTACGGTGAGCAAAAATCCCAGAACCACACGGGGGGGACCTAGTGAATGACCTGCAGAGAGCTGGGAACGACGTAACAAAGGCTACCATCAGTAACACACTACGCCACCAGGGACCCAGATCCTACAGTGCCAGATGTGTCCCCCTGCTTAATCCAGTACATGTCCGGGCCCGTCTGTGGTTTGCTAGAGAGCATTTGGATGATCCAGAAGAGGATTGGGAGAATGTCATATCTTCAGATGAAACCAAAGTGGAACTATTTGGTAGAAACACAACTCATTGTGTTGGAGGAGAGAGAATGCTGAGTTACAACCAAAGAACACCATACCTACTGTGAAGCACGGGGGTGGCAACATCATGCTTTGAGGCTGTTTCTCTGCAAAGGAAACAGGACGACTGATCCGCGTACATGAAAAAATGAATGAGGCCATGTATCGTGAGATTTTGAGTGCAAACGTCCTCCCATCAGCAAGGGCATTAAAGATGAAACGTGGCTGGGTCTTTCAGAATGACAATGATCACAAACACACGCAATGAAGGAGTAGCTTCGTAAGAAGGATTTCAAGGTCCTGGAGTGGCCTAGCCAGTCTCCAGATCTCAACCCCACAGAAAACCTTTGGAGGGAGTTGAAAGTCCTTGTTGCCCAGCAACAGCCCCAAAACATCACTGCTCTAGAGGAGATCTGCATGGAGGAATGGGCCAACATTCCAGCAACACTGTGTGACAACCTTGTGAAGACTTACAGAAAACGTTTGACCTCTGTCATTGCCAACAAAGGATATATAACAAAGTATTGAGATGAACTTTTGATATTGACAAAATACTTATTTTCCACCACAATTTGCAAATAAATTCTTTCAAAAATCAGACAATGTGATTGTCTGGATTTGTTTCCACATTTTGTCTCTCATAGTTAAGGTATACCTATGATGACAATTACAGGCCTCTCTCATCTTTTTAAGTGGCAGAACTTGCACAATTGGTGGCTGACTAAATACTTTTTTGCCCCACTGTATCTTATGGGTCGGTGGCCTGGTCAGTCATCACGTCCTGTCTGACCCTCCTCCGTTCAGAGGTCACGCACCATGGATACACGGTACTCATGCAATTTGTTGTCGCTATGATGGTAATTTCCTACCTGAGTTCATTCAGCCATGCGTCATGTCAAGTGTTAGCTTTGGTACGTTTTTCCTTTATAATTGTTGTTCCTGCTTAGCAAACAAGGGCCTCAAAGTTTCTTTCTTCCAGGTTTCAGTCCAGCTCAGGTAAGTGTTTGTTGGTTTATGTTTTCATAGGCTGCCATACACACACAGGGGTCATAGCTATCTTAGGATAGATGGTTCATACCACTGCTGGGTCACCCATCGCGTTTATGGGTGTCACAGGATTGAGATGTTTCATTTTTAATTGACTTGTGCAGTGGCAAGTCTCCTCATCCGCTTCATACACATTCATGTCACGATCATGCATCATGTCTTCTCGACACTCGTTCAGTTGCCTGACACATCTTCAGGTTATCCGTAGGTTTGGGTTATGTAAATTGTCTGCTATGCTTTAGGTTACTCGGTTTGGTTGCAGGGGTCTGACACGTTTTTCAGTCCCACTCATACGTTTTATTTCAGGGTGGGCATCGATCGTCAGGCGCAGACCTCATACGTTTAATGAGAAGTATTCTCGGTCGAAGGTAAGTCATGATTGCCTATGCATTGTTCACTGCATCGTACTTTGTCTGCACATAGCCAGAGTCCAGTAACCGGATTGGGTAGTCAGCCAAGCCAGAGTTCAGTAACCAGATCAGGTAATCAGCCAAGCCAGAGTTCATTAACCAGATCGTGTAATCAGCCAGGCCAGAAGTCAGGGATCCAAGTAGAGTAACAGCAAGCAGGATAAGGAGCCAGAAGGGATATCAGCAAAGCCAGTCTTTAAACAGGAATGCAGGAGATGGTTTCTTGTGATGTGACCAAGGCGAAGGCAGAGATCAAGTGAGCTGGACGGCTTTAAGTAGGCAGGACTGACTAGCAGAATCAACAACAGCTGGGTAACTGTGGAGAGAGATGGGAGCAGGCAAGTAGCCGACAGCTGAGCAGCCAGCTCAGAGAAGGAAGGGCAGAGCCCAGCCCTGACAGGTGGATACTGAGCTATTTTGCCGAAGTTTTGCTGGGTTGAGGTTGTTCTTCCAGGCACATCCAGGAGTTTCCCTAGTTCTCTACCGGCCCCAGCTCAGGTGGCTGGTTTTGATAAGTTAGGTCGACCTATGCGGTATCTGGGGAAATCTCAGATTTGCAATAAATTCAATCATGGTGTGTGTAACTACAGTCAATGCCATCTTTTGCACGTATGCTCCAGCTGTTTTAGGGCCCACCCGAAGTCAGTCTGTTCTCTCAGACAGGGTAAGAGCAGTTGACTAAGCCGCATCAACGTGGCATATTTAGAGGCCTGTTTGACCTCTCATCCTTCTTCTAGTTTGTATCTGTTTCCGGTGGAGGGTTTCATCACTTTGCCGTCAGACACATTTGAAAGTCCAAATGTAAGATCATCAGCGCAGATACGGAGGCTGTAGACGCACTGCTCCAGTCTGAACTGGACAAAGGTTTTATCATTGGGCCATTTTCTTTGCCACCTTTCCGATATTGAAAGGTCAATTCTCTTTGGTTTGTCAAAGGGAAGTTTTCAAATAAACTACTTTAATTTATGATTTGTCCTCCTCTCATTGCTCTAAGGTACCTAGCTTAAATTCCTTCATTCCGTCTGAAGAGTTTTCATTGAAATATGCATCTGTGGATCAGGAAATCCAACAAATCATCAGGGTTGGGGTGGGCGCTTGGCTGTCCAAGGCAGACATAGCGGATGCGTCTTCCAATCATACCATCACTCTGGCAGTGGCATGGGGTGAGGTGGAGGGGGCTGTATTATTTTTCCCCCAAACTCACCTTTCATTCTAAAAGCAGCCCCTAGTTGTTTGATACCTTTGCCAGGGCCGATCCTAGGGTAACAGACGCCTGGGTGCAGAAATATTTCTGGCGCCCCCACATGGGCGTGGTCATCTTACCAACTCCTCCCCTTTACAAATGATTCTATTGCAATGACTAAAACACAGAGCTGCTCCCCTAAGAAGTCTTTGTTACCCTAGGATCCTCCCACGATCTCTTAACAATAAAGAAAATACAGGAAGAGAGTACACTAATGAGACCTGGAGGGGAGTCTCTCTGATGCACACAGAGAGGGCTGTCTGTTAGAAAGAGTCCCCAGACATAATACAGGATGTGGTCAAAGACTGCAGACATGATACAAGAGACAGAGACTGCAATCATAGTACAGGAGATGGTCAGAGACTACAGACATGATACAGGAGATGGTCAGAGACTGCAGACATAGTGCAGGAGATGGTCAGAGACTGCAGACATAATACAGGAGATGGTCAGAGACTGCAGACATAATACAGGAGATGGTCAGAGACTGTAGACATGATACAAGAGATGGTCAGAGACTGTAGACATGATACAAGAGATGGTCAGAGACTCCAGACATGGTACAGGAGATAATCAGAGACTGCAGACATGGTACAAGAGGTGATCAGAGACTTCAGACATGGTAAAGGAGATGGTCAGAGACTGCAGACATGTTACAGGAGATGGTCAGAGTCTGTAGACATAGTACAGGAGATGGTCAGAGACTGCAGACATGATACAAGAGATGGTCAGAGACTGCAGACATGATACAGGAGATGGTCAGAGACTGCAGACATAGTGCAGGAGATGGTCAGAGACTGCAGACATGATACAGGAGATGGTCACAGACTGCAGACATGATACAGGAGATGATCAGAGACTGCAGACATGATACAGGAGATGATCAGAGACTGCAGACATAGTGCAGGAGATGGTCAGAGACTGCAGACATGATACAGGAGATGATCAGAGACTGCAGACATAGTACAGGAGATGGTCAGAGACTGCAGACATGATACAGGAGATGGTCAGAGACTGCAGACATAGTACAGGAGATGGTCAGAGACTGCAGACATGACACAGGAGATGGTCAGAGACTGCAGACATGATACAGGAGATGATCAGAGACTGCAGACCTAGTGCAGGAGATGGTCAGAGACTGCAGACATGATACAGGAGATGGTCAGAGACTGAAGGCATAATACAGGAGATGGTCAGAGACTGCAGACATAGTACAGGAGATGGTCAGAGACTGCAGACATGATACAGGAGATGGTCAGAGACTGCAGACATAGTGCAGGAGATGGTCAGAGACTGCAGACATGATACAAGAGATGGTCAGAGACTGCAGACATGATACAGGAGATGGTCAGAGACTGCAGACATAGTACAGGAGACTGCAGACATGATACAGGAGATGGTCAGAGACTGCAGACATGATACAGGAGATGGTCAGAGACTGCAGACATGGTGCAGGAGATGGTCAGAGACTGCAGACATGATACAGGAGATGATCAGAGACTACAGACATAGTACAGGAGATGGTCAGAGACTGCAGACATGATACAGGAGATGGTCAGAGACTGCAGACATAGTACAGGAGATGGTCAGAGACTGCAGACATGACACAGGAGATGGTCAGAGACTGCAGACATGATACAGTAGATGATCAGAGACTGCAGACATAGTGCAGGAGATGGTCAGAGACTGCAGACATGATACAGGAGATGGTCAGAGACTGAAGGCATAATACAGGAGATGGTCAGAGACTGCAGACATAGTACAGGAGATGGTCAGAGACTGCAGACATGATACAGGAGATGGTCAGAGACTGCAGACATGATACAGGAGATGGTCAGAGACTGCAGACATGATACAGGAGATGATCAGAGACTGCAGACATGATACAGGAGATGATCAGAGACTGCAGACATAGTGCAGGAGATGGTCAGAGACTGCAGACATGATACAGGAGATGATCAGAGACTACAGACATAGTACAGGAGATGGTCAGAGACTGCAGACATGATACAGGAGATGGTCAGAGACTGCAGACATAGTACAGGAGATGGTCAGAGACTGCAGACATGACACAGGAGATGGTCAGAGACTGCAGACATGATACAGTAGATGATCAGAGACTGCAGACATAGTGCAGGAGATGGTCAGAGACTGCAGACATGATACAGGAGATGGTCAGAGACTGAAGGCATAATACAGGAGATGGTCAGAGACTGCAGACATAGTACAGGAGATGGTCAGAGACTGCAGACATGATACAGGAGATGGTCAGAGACTGCAGACATAGTGCAGGAGATGGTCAGAGACTGCAGACATAGTGCAGGAGATGGTCAGAGACTGCAGACATGATACAGGAGATGGTCAGAGACTGCAGACATAGTGCAGGAGATGGTCAGAGACTGCAGACATAGTGCAGGAGATGGTCAGAGACTGCAGACATAATACAGGAGATGGTCAGAGACTGCAGACATAATACAGGAGATGGTCAGAGATTGCAGACATAATACAGGAGATGGTCAGAGACTGCAGACAAGATAGAATAGATGGTCAGAGACTGTAGACATGATACAAGAGACAGTCAGACACTGCAGAAATGGTACAGAAGCTGGTCAGAGATTGCAGACATGATACAGGAGAAGGTCAGAGACTGAAGACATGATACAAGAGATGGTCAGAGACTGAAGACATTATACAAGAGATGGTCAGAGACTGTAGATATAATACAGGAGATGGTCAGAGACTGCAGACATGATACAGGAGATGGTCAGAGACTGCAGACATAGTACAGGAGATGCTCAGAGACTGCGGACATAATACAGGAGATGGTCAGAGACTGCAGACATTATACAAGAGATGGTCAAAACAAGAAGGTGGTCAGAGACTGCAGTTCCTATGGACATTAGTAGATAATGGCCGATCGTCCCTCTCACCTGACCCAGCGATACAGCAACGGTTCCTCTGATCAGGAGTTAGCTCACTCTGAATTGCCCATGGCGACTCCGCTGGGTAGCACCCAGATCTGTATTCCGGCAATGACTCCATTCCTTTCTCCACCAGGGATGGCGCTAGGCTGTGTGTCTTTCCCTCTGGTGGTGCAGGGCAGTGGGGTTCCCTCTCTGATGGTGTTCCCTTAGCACTGCCCTCTCCCTCTGGAGTCCAGGGTGTACTTCCCTGAAAGCTTTTCCAGGCTCCTGTCTCTCTCTCTCCCATTCAGCTGAGCATGCTGTGTGGGCTGCAGTTTCCGTGTTACAGTGGGGCTGTCAGTCCTCGAGACTACATGTCCCACAATCCTCTTCTATGCTCCTTTTTCTATTCTATTTTTTCCCTGGCTGATATGAAGGCAGGGGAAGAAACATAGTGGGAGGCTGTGCCGGCCAGCACCGCTCATTAGTATAGCAGTGCACGTGCGGAGGAGAGGGAGGGGAAGGGGCAAAAGAAGAGCCCGCAGCTGCAGTGACGTCACTAAACCCCCTCCATTAGTACAGACCCCCCCAGGAGAACCCCCCTCCAGTAGCACAGACCCCCACAGGACAAACCCCCCCCTCCATTAATACAGACCCAAACAGGACAAACCCCCCCTCCATTAGTACAGACCCCCAGGACAAACCCCCCCTCCATAAGACCCCCCTAGGACAAATCCCCGCCATTAGTACAGACCCCCAGGACAAATCCCCCCTTCATTAGTACAGACCCCCCCAGGACAACCCCCCTTCATTAGTACAGACCCCCACCAGGACAAAGCCCCCTCCATTAGTACAGACACCCCCAGGAGAACCCCCCCTCCATTAGTACAGACCCCCCACCAGGACAAACCCCCCTCCATTAGTACAGACCCCCCCAGGACAACCCCCCCATTAGTGCAGACCCCCCAGGACAAGATCCCTCCATTAGTACAGCCACCCCCAGGACAAATCCCCCCTTCATTAGTACAGACCCCCCCAGGACAACCCCCCTCCATTAGTACAGACCCCCCCAGGACAAGCCCCCCCATTAGTACAGACCTCCCCCCCAGGACAACCCCCCATTAGTACAGACTCCCCCAGGACAAACCCCCTCCATTAGTACAGACCCCCACCAGGACAAACCCCCCCTCCTTTAGCACAGACCCCCAGGACAACCCCCCATTAGTACAGACTGCCCAGGACAAATCCCCCCTTCATTAGTACAGACCCCCCCAGGACAACCCCCCTCCATTAGTACAGACCCCCCCAGGACAAGCCCCCCCATTAGTACAGACCCCCCCAGGACAACCCCCCATTAGTACAGACTCCCCCAGGACAAACCCCCTCCATTTGTACAGACCACCCACCAGGACAAACCCCCCTCTTTTAGTACAGACCCCCCCAGGACAACCCCCCCATTAGTACAGACCCCCCAGGACAAATCCCCCCTTCATTAGTACAGACCCCACCCCGGGACAACCCCCCTCCATTAGTTCAGACCCCCCCACCAGGACAAACCCCCCTTCTTTAGTACAGTTCCCCCCAGGACAATGCCCCCCCTCTATTGGTACAGACCCCCCACCAGGACAACCCCCCCATTAGTACAGACCCCCCAGGACAAACCACCCTCGGTTAGTACAGACCGCCCCAGAGACAAACCTTCCTCTATTAGTACTCTAGAGACCCATTAAAACCCAGGTGGCAGCTAGAGAGGACAGTGTGCAGCCGCGCCGGTGAAGAGCAGTTGTCTAGACAGGCTTGGGCGGGCCGTGGGAGTGAGAGACAGAGGAGGAGAACCTGTGTCAGCCTGTCAGGCTGCAGGCACGGACCGCTCTCCCCCTCAGCAAAGTCACTGAGCGGCTGGTCTCTCTCCACACAGAGACCAGCCACTCCGATCTCCGGCGGCTGCTCTCCTTCTCTGACAGGAGAAGGAGGGAGGGGGGACGGGCTCTAGCAGCAGTGAAAAACACAGCGGCCGCTCCGCGGCCGTGACCTGCGGAGAGAGCCTGCTCTGGACACGGAGAGGAGAAGGAGGAGGGAGGGGAGCACTCTGGCGCTTCAGCGCCCCCACCTCTCTGGCGCCCGGGTGCACTGCACCCCGTGCACCCGCCTGGGATGGGCCCTGACCTTTGCGCAGGCGTTCAGTTGGATTCTTACTTGTGTGGCGGGTTATCATGAAGTCATTCACTATTTGGATGGTTTCCTCCTCATAGAGAGTCCCATGCAGGCACCTGCTGATCTACTGAGGTTACTGTCAGTTTTTGCAGCCCTCAAATACCCGTTGGCAGTCAAGAAGATGGAAGGCTCGGTGAAGGCGCTTACCTTTTTGAGGATCACTCTGGATACACAGGCCATGCGGGCCAGTCTACCTACGGATAAGCTTGTTAGAATCAGAGATTGTATTCATACTTTTACTATCTCTCAGGCTTGTTCCAGGGTGGAGTTGCAATCTTTTTAGGGCATGTTAAACTTCGCCATGAGAATCATCCCTCAGGGTAGGTCTTTTCTTTCAAGGTTATTGGCTTTTTTACCATCAGCTCCTGACTCAGACTCTCGGGTCAAGCTGGATGCTGCAGCTTTGGCTGACCTGCGCATGTGGGATGAGTTCATCCAGCGTTGAAACAGGATTGGCATGTTTATCCCCGTGGAGTTCATGTCCTCTCCTCAGGTTGTGACGGATGCAGCGGCTACTGTAGGTTAGGCTGCCATTTTTGGCACCCACTTGTTTGCAGGGCCATGGCCAGAGGAGATCTTGGCCATCACAGGGTTTACAGAGTTGTCAGCGTTGTTCGAGATCTATCCTATAGTGTCAGCGGCCCAGGTTTGGGGTAGGTTTTGGTCAGAGAATACTTCCAGGTTTTCCAGTCCCGTTATCCTTGGTTCAATGGTCATGACGTTCGATATCTGCTGTCTTTTGTTGCTTTTTGCCACTCACAACTGAAGCTGTCATATGGCACGATCAAAACATATCCGGCAGGGGTTTAGCATTTTTTGCCCTTACAGGACCCAAATAGACAATCCATATTTTCAGCCCATTCCGTCAAGGCCATTCTGAGGAGGATTCGGATGAGTAGTCCTCCTTCTCCTATCAGCAGACTCTCTATCTCTGGGCATATCTTCCGGGGCATGTCTGATCTACTGACCAGGTTGCCTTTCGGGAGACTTTTCAGCGTGGTCCTCAGGGCAGCTATATATTTGGTGTTCTATGGGTTCCTCAGGCCAGGCGAGTTCACTCGTATAAATTGGAAGGCTGGCTGCAGGTTAGCCTGAATTTGTAGGAGGAGTCAGGCTGTACTTAAACCCGCCTTCCTCCTCCTTTCTCCTGTTGGCCTTCCTTCTCATATCCCAACCACACGGTCCCCTTTATTCTTATCTTTTCATTTCATATTTGAGTATGCCCCCTTTAAGCGTACTGACCATGTGACTTTTGGCACACCCCAGGTCACTTCTATGTTTTCCTTCATTACGTTTCTTACTTGATCTTTCATAAAGACTCCAAGTACAAATGTTTTTTTTGCTACATCTTGAAAAGCTATGACCAAACGCAACAATTGTGGGATCCCCAGGCTCTCGTGAAGAGAATGGCACATTTCTAATTTAATCTGATTAACACTTCCTTACTGCACTGCTGGGTGTTTACGTAAATCCTGCACTGTACAGTGTGCTCTGTTAATCAAGGAAACAGGAAGATAAAAGAATTATCCTCTCAAGGGGAGGCAATGGAATAGGTCAGTTATATAATCAGAAGCATTCAAATCTGACACATTTCTTCTAAGGAATGGGGAAAAATATTCTCCAGAAAGAAGGGGGTTGAAGGAGTATAATAATAATGCAGGCAGGAACACTACAGATAACAAAGTGAAAAGCTGGGGATGATAGAGAAGTGATGTGATGCTGAAGAATGGGACATCTACGACTGTATGAATGGGGAATGCAAAAAATTTGTGAATGAGTCTATTCAAGAGTGAGTTTTATTTTTTCTACTTTCATTAGAGTTCCATGGCCCTAGCATTCACCACATTCCATCTGAATAGGACAAATATGTGTATAGCACCAGATGACCTTGCAGATTCAGAAAAATAGGAATAGCAAAAGAAGCAATTGTGGCCAGACCCAAAACCTCAAACCACTGGTTTTGTAGAATAAGGATTATTGTAGGCCATCTTTTGGCCTACAATTCACCTAATCTCTCAAGGCCTAAGTTTCACAATAAAGAAAGTTGAAGAAAAAAAGACAGCACCAGATAAGGTGAGTTTTAAAGACAGTGAAGAAGAGACTTTAGTGCTGTCTATTACGCTAGGGATGTGTTTTTCCAGCATAAGCGAGGCTTTGGTTGCCAATAGGGATGAGCTTGATGTTCGAGTCGAACGTAAGTTCGACTCAAACATCGGGTGTTCGCCCGTTCGCCGAACAGCGAACAATATGGGGCGTTTGTGGGAAATTCAAGCACCGCGGAACGCCCCATAATGCACTGCGAGATTGCAGTGCATTAATGTCTGATGATTGGCCACAGCATGCACCTGACCTGCATGCTTTGGCCAATCACAGCGTGCTCTGCAGAAGGAGCCATAATTGGCCAAAGGCAGGGTGCCTTTGGCCAGTCATAGCTCAGGGGGACTAAGTCCACGCCCCACACTATATAAGGCTGCTTACATAGTGACCGTGTATAGTGTGTGACTGTGGACGGAGATAGATTGAGCTAGATTAGACAGGCAGGTTAGTTAGTTAGTTAGTTAGTTAGTTAGTTAGTTAGTTAGTTAGTTAGTTGCATTGTAGTTGATATATATATATATATATATATATATATATATATATATATATATATATATATATATATATATATATATATATATATATCAACCTTCGGCCCAGTCTGAGGTCCTGTATATATATATATATATATATATATACAGTGGGGACAGAAAGTATTCAGACCCCCTTAAATTTTTCACTCTTTGTTATATTGCAGCCATTTGCTAAAATCATTTAAGTTCATTTTTTTCCTCATTAATGTACACACAGCACCCCATATTGACAGAAAACCACAGAATTGTTGGCATTTTTGCAGATTTATTAAAAAAGAAAAACTGAAATATCACATGGTCCTAAGTATTCAGACCCTTTGCTCAGTATTTAGTAGAAGCACCCTTTTGATCTAATACAGCCATGAGTCTTTTGGCAAAGATGCAACAAGTTTTTCACACCTGGATTTGGGGATCTTCTGCCATTCCTCCTTGCAGATCCTCTCCAGTTCTGTCAGGTTGGATGGTAAACGCTGGTGGACAGCCATTTTTAGGTCTCTCCAGAGATGCTCAATTGAGTTTAAGTCAGGGCTCTGGCTGGGCCATTCAAGAACAGTCAGTTGAAGACTGTTGTGAAGCCACTCCTTCGTTATTTTAGCTGTGTGCTTAGGGTCATTGTCTTGTTGGAAGGTAAACCTTCGGCCCAGTCTGAGGTCCTGTATATATATATATATATATATATATGTATTTATATGTACAGTTCAATCGTGGTGTACATTATATAATACACTTCAGGTGGTGTATATGTATATGTGTGTATATATATATATATATATATATATATATATATATATATATATATATATATATATATACTCTGCATTCAGTGTAATGTGTATATATATATATATATATATATATATATATATATATATATATATATATATATATATATATATATATATACAGTATATACATTTGGTGGTGTAAATTATATAATACACTTCTGGCGGTGTATTTTTTATATATAGATATCTATACCTATATATATAGATATATATACTAGACTGTATATATATATGTACATATAGATAGATAGATAGATAGATAGATAGATAGATAGATAGATAGATAGATAGATAGATAGATAGATAGATAGATAGAGATAGATAGATATAGAGATATATCTCTCTCTCTATATATATATATATATAGATATATCTATATCTATAGATATAGATATATCTATAGATCTATCTATATCTATAGATATATATATATCTATAGATATAGATAGATATATAGATACATCTATCTATATCTATATATATATATATATATATATAGATATAGATATGTGTAGTAATGGCTTTCTTCTGGCGACTTGACCATGCAGCCCATCTTTCTTCAAGTGTATATATATTTATACACTGTGCATTCAGTGTAGCCTATATATATAGTGCATTCAGTGGCATACAGTTTCTAATACACTTCAGGCGGTGTACACAATATATAATACAGTCAGCCGGTGTACCGTTTTTTAATACAGTGCAGGTGATGTACACAGTACTGTATATAATACAGTGTAGTGTGCTGTGAAAAGAAAAAATCCCCATCATGTTCGGAAGGCCACCAAGGAGAGGCAGACACTCACAGCCCACTAAAAGAGGGCAAGCAGTCTCTGTGCCTACAGTTAACAGTGGTGGTCGTGGACATGGTGCATCCTCTGCAAGTGGCCGTGGGGCACAATTGTCCTTTTTTTCTGCTGCTGGCAGTGTTATTGAGCCACAACATGCAGAAGAATTGGTGGAGTGGATAACAAAGCCGTCCTCATCCTCCTCATTTTCTGTCACCCAGGCTCATAGTAATCTGCCTTCCAACGCAGCTGCCAAAGCGGCCTATTCCACTGGCTCCTTGTCCACAGTTATTCCTTCCATAGCCCCACCATCATGCACGGAGGAGTCCCCAGAATTATTTGACCACAGTGTCAGTTACATGCTGCTGGAGGATGAGGAGCAATTTGCAGGCTCCAATGTTGGTTCCCAGGTGGGGGAAGGGAGTAACTTGAGCCTAGAGAAAGGGGGGTGCCACGGAGGGACAAGAAACTGGCAGTCATGTTCCCCAAGCTGCAGCATACTGCCATGTTTGCTCCAGTGATGAGGAGGGAGGGGATGATGAGGTCACTGACCGTAGTTGGGTACCTGAGAGAAGAGAGGAGGAAAGTGAGGAGGAGGAGGCACAACTCCAATGAGGCTGGATATCCTCCACGGGTCAGCTTAAAGGCAGTCACCCTATTGCATCAAACCGCAGAGCTCCGCAGGTGCAGGGCGCAGCTGACTCCCGCTGACTTTTAAAAGTTCCTTAGTGTGGGTCTCTTTCGACACGTGTGCAGCAGATTGCACTGTTGCTGTTTGCAACCTATGTCTGAAGCAGATCAAGCGTGGCCAGAACAGCAGCCGCTTGGGCACCACATGCTTGACCAGACATATGACGACCTGCCATGCAGTCCGTTGGCAGCAGCACCTGAAAGACCCACATCATAGAAAAAGACAGACTTCTCCTTGCTCCTCATCTGTGATCTCAATCCCTACTATACCTCCAGTCCTCTCAAAAACCTGTACTGAGAGGAATGAAGGTATAGCAATGGGTGTCACAAGTACTTACACCCGGCAAATTTCCCTACCCAAGATGCTGAACCGTAAAAAGAAATTTGGTCCCAGCCATCCACATGCGCAGCATCTAAATGCTAGCTTGGCCAAATTGCTATCACTGCAACTGCTGCCTTTTCAGCTGGTAGACTCAGCCCCCTATTGTGAATTTGTGGAATGTGCTGTACTATAGTGGCAGGTTTCAAAACACAATTTCTTTTCATGTAATGCCATTACAGCTCTCTACTGCCATGTGGAAGGCAATGTTTTGGCCTCGTTGGACAGGGCGGTCAGCAGTAAGGTTCATAGTACCGCTGACTCATATTCCAGCAGGCATGGGCAGGGACATTACCTTTCCTTCACGGTGCACTGGGTAACTCTGCTGAGAGCTGGGAAGGATGCAGGACAGGGTTCAGTGTTGGAGCTTGTTTCGCCACCATGCCTTCAAAAAGCTAGTGGTGATTCTGCCACAACATCTGTATGCTCCCCTCCCTCCTCTTCTTCTTCCTCTATGGCCTCTTCTGCAAAATTGTCCTCTGAACTAGCAGTGCTCCCTAAACGCTCAAGGGGCTACGCATGCAGTCAGGCAAAAAGATGTCATGCGGGTGCTTGAGTTGGTCTGCCTACGGGACAGGAGCCATACTGGGGCAAAGATTCTGTCAGCTCTACAGGGACAGACTCAGAGGTGGTTGATGCCACGCCAGCTTCAGCCAAGAATGGTTGTATGCGACAATGGCACAAACCTTCTCTCCGCCCTCCGACAGGGACAATTGACCCATGTTCCATGTTTGGCACACATCATGAATTTGGTGGTGCAGTTTCTTGACCAGGTACCCAGGCTTACAAGATCTTCTGAGGCAGGCCAGAAAAGTCTGTGGTCATTTCTATTGGTCATACAATGCCAGTGCTCAGCTGGCGGACATTCAAAGTGAATGCAACCTGCCCATCAACCGCCTCATTTGTGACATGCCCACCAGGTGGAACTCAACGTTGGCAATGCTGCAGCGGCTGCACACACAGCAGACAGCCATCAATGAGTACCTGTGTGAGTATGGCACCAGGACAGGGTCAAGGGAGCTTGGCTTCTTTTTGCCACGCCAGTGGCTACTGATCAAGGATGCATGCACTGTCCTGTCACCATTTGAGGAGGCCACAAGGATGGTGAGCAGCCACAATCCATGCATCAGTGACACTGTCCCTCTAGTCTTCCTGCTGGAGCACACGCTTCGTGGAATCATGGACAGGGCACTTGAGGCAGAACAGCAGGAGGAAGAAGAGGACTTCCTTTCCTCTCAAGGCCCCCTTTATAAAGATAGCATTCCCGCGGGTCCGCCAAACACACAGGAAGAAGAGGAGGAAGAGGATTGTGTCACCATGGATGTCGAAGATAACACGCAGCAGTCTTCAAGGGATGTTTTTCAGTCCCCAGAAACCCAAGGAGTTGTACGTGGCTGGGAGGAGGTAGTTACGGATAATGTGATCCTTAGTGACCCAGAAGACTCAGAATCGAATGCCTCTGCAAACTTACACTGCATGGCCTCCCTGATTTTGCAAAGCCTGTGAAAGGACCTAGGATTTGTGGTATTAAGGAGAGTGATCATTATTGGCTGGCAACCCTTCTTGATCCACGTTACAAGGGCAAGGTTGCAAAACTCATCCTGCCTTCACAGAGGGAGCAGAGGATAAAACATCTCCAGGAGGCCTTGAGGAAAAGTGTGTGTATCACATTTCCTGGTGCTGGACAACGTTTTCTGAGACTTCGTTCGGTAAGAGGAAGAGCAGTGGAGAAGGTGGCCGGCTGACCGATGCCTTTAAACAATTTTTCAGTCCTCACCCCCAAGGTCTGATAGGTTCCAGCAACCATCGCCAGCATCTGCATTATATGGTGCAGGAATATCTAGGGGCAAGAGCTGACTTGGAGACCTTTCCAACAGAACATCCACTGAGTTACTGGGTCTTGAATTTGGACCACTGGCCATAACTTGCTCAATATGCAATTGAGCTACTGGCCTGTCCTGCATCCAGCGTGCTTTCTGAACGCACATTCAGTGCTGCTGGAGGGTTTGTAACAGATCAAAGAGTGCGCCTGTCCCAGTCTCCGTTGATAGGCTCACATTTATAAAATGAATCAGTCTTGGATCAGCAGCTATCAAGCACCTGATGCTGATATAACTGAATTTGCTATGGATCTGGGATCCCTTGAAGACTACCTATGCTGCCTATCTCATTCCTCCTCAATCATAATGATGCTAGCTTCCAACAATATTTTTGGTTTAGTGCACCAGCACCACCCAAGGCCCAATTTTTCTGCCCCTGTTTAACAGGAGCATGTAATTACATATTTTGAAATAATATTTAACAGTAGGGCCCGTTCTTGCACCCAAAAAGAGTAACTGTGAGCGGTTACCATGTTCTGGCACCACCAACACCCAAGGCCCAATGTTTCTGCCCCTGTTTAACAGGGGCATATAATTACAATTTTTAAAATAATATTTAACAGTAGGGACTGTTCCTGCACCCAATAAGAGTAACTGTGAGGGGTTACCGTGTTCTGGCACCACCAACACCTGAAGCTCAATGTTTCTGCCCCTGTTTAAAAGGAGCATGTAATTACAATTTTTTAAATAATATTTAACAGCAGGGATCGTTCCTGCACCCAACAAGAGTAACTGTGAGGGGTTACCGTGTTCTGGCACTACCCACACCTAAGGTCCAATGTTTCTGCCCCTGTTTAACAGGGGCATGTAATTACAATTTTTGAAATAATATTTAACAGCAGGGCCCGTTCCTGTGCCCAACAAGAGTAACTGTGAGGGGTTACCATGTTCTGGCACCACCAACACCTAGGGCCCAATGTTTCTGCCCCTGTTTAACAGGGGCATGTAATTATAGATTTTGAAATAATATTTAACAGCAGGGACTGTTCCTGCGCTCAGCAAGAGTATCTGTGAGGGGTTACTGTGTTCTGGCACCACCAACAACTAGGGCCCAATGTTTCTGCTCCTGTTTACCAGTTGGCATGTAATTAAAAAAAAAATAATAATACTTAACAGCAGGGACCATTCACTGCAGTTCAGAGTATACAGTACAGTCCGTATAGTATATATACTGCAGTTCAGAGTATATAGTGCAGTCAATGTAGGATATATAATACAGTGCAGGGTATATAGTGCAGTGTATAATATATAATATAGTGTATTGAAGTGGTTAAGTGGAGCCCTATGACAGTATTAAGAAAAAAACGGCATGGGTTCCCTCGTCCATACCAGGCCCTTTGGGTCTGGTATGGATTTCGGGGGGACCCCCACGCCATTTAAAAAAAAAAAATTGCCATGAAGTTTCCCTTAATAACCATACCAGACTCAAAGGACCTGGTATGGACTGGGGAAGGGAGGGAACCTGCCTTGGTTTTTTTCAATGATTTTTTTATGTATATTACCGGGATCTGGCAATACATTACAGCCGTGAGCAATTTTGAATTACATTTTTTCCTTTAGAAATGTCATTTTGCTGCAGTACTGTTCTAAACATGGGAAAAATGTGCTACTTTACAGGCAGACTAAGGGGATTCCCCAGGCATGATATTTAACCACTTCAGCCCCGGAAGGATTTACCCCCTTCCTGACCAGGCCATTTGTTTGCGATACGGCACTGCATCGCTTTAACTGACAATTGCGCGATTGTGCAACGTTGTACCCAAACAAAATGTATGTCCTTTTTTCCCCATAAATAGAGATTTCTTTTGGTTGTATTTGATCAGAGCTAAAAATACCCACTGATTACTGTATAAATGTCACTGGCAGGGAAGGGATTAACACTAGGAGGCGATCAAGGGGTTAAATGTGTTCCCTATGTGTGGGGGGAATGTGGCTGACTAGAGGTGGAGGAGATATATCATCGATCTGTCTCTAATCCCCTGACAGAACTGGGATTTGTGTGTTTATACTCATTCTATCAGAAGCGATCGCGGGTGCCCGGCAGAAATTACGCCTGCACGCGCATCGGCTATGGGGGCACGCTGCGGGTGCGCGTGCTCGCGCCTGCTATAGCATCTTAAAGAGCCAACGTATAGCTAGGGGTGAGGGGATATGATTTCAATTTATAAATACCGTACTGGTGACCCCACAATAGGGATAAAACTTTTTTTGTGGAAGGAAGTTTAACAAGACACTTGTTGGAAGAAAAGAGTTTTAACCCCTTACCGCCGAGCCTACGCAGATATGCGGCCTTGGCTTTAGGGGGTTATACCGGGATGATGCCCACAGCTGCAGTCATCATCCCGGTACAGTTTTTTAGAGCGGGCAATCGACTATCCAGGGATAACAAGCGATGTGGCTAAAAGCCGTTTGGTTGTTATCCCGGAGGAGCGGGAGGGGATGAAACGGATTTGTTCCAGTCTTCTCTCTGTAAACACGGAAGTGACGTCACAACGTCACTTACTGTTTACTCGGTTGGCAATGGTGCCGGTTTTTAAAAAATATACAGTATTCAGAATTGTTGTTTTCGGCGATCTGAATACTTTGAAGTGCAAAGGAGGGATTTGGGGTCTTTTACACCCCCGATCCCTCCATAAAGAGTACCTGTTACCACCTATTACTGTCACTAGGGATGTTTACATTCCTTGTGACAGCAATAAAAGTGATCAAAAATTATTTTTTTAAAAAACACAATGTAAAAAAATAAAAATAAATAAAAAATTTTTAAAGTGCCCCCATCTCCGCGAGCTCGCGCAGCAAAGATAGCACATACGGAAGTCGCGCCCGAATATGTAAACGGTGTTGAAATCACACATGTGAGGTATCGCCGCGATCGTCAGAGCGAGAGCAATAATTCTAGCACTAGAACCCCTCTGTAACTTTAACCTGGTAACCGTTATTTTTTTTAAAATGTCGCCTATGGAGATTACCATAGTACTGTACCGTAGTTTGTCGCCATTCCACGAGTGTGCGCAATTTTAAAGCGTGACATGTTTGGTATCTATTTACTCAGTGTAACATCATCTTTCACATTATACAAAAAAATTGGGCTACCTTTACTGTTTTGTTTTTTTAAAATTCATGAAACTGTCTTTTTCCCCAAAAAGTTGCGTTTAAAAGACCTCTGCACAAATACCATGTGACATAAAATATTGCAACAATCGCCATTTTATTCTCTAGATTCTCTGCTAAAAAAATATACATAATGTTTGGGGGTTCTAAGTAATTTTCTAGCAAAAAATACAGATTTTAACTTGTAAACACCAAATGTCAGAAATAGGCTTAGTCATGAAAGGGTTAACCTTAAACTACGTAGAGGGTTCTTTACTGGAATGCCCTGTCGGACTTTCCGACGGAATATGTGCGATCGGAGCTTGTTGTCGGAAATTCCGACCATGTGTGGGCTCCATCGGACTTTTTCCATCGGAATTTCCGACACACAAAGTTTGAGAGCAGGCTATAAAATTTTCCGACAACAAAATTCGTTCGCGTAAATTCTGACCGTGTGTGGACAATTCCAACGCACAAAGTGCCACGCATTCTCAGAATAAATTAAGAGACAAAAGCTATTGGCTACTGCCCTGTTTATAGTCCTGAGGTATGTGTTTTACGTCACCGCGTTCAGAACGATCAGATTTTCCTACAACTTTGTGCGACCGTGTGTATGCAAAACAAGTTTGAGCCAACATCCGTCGGAAAAAATCCATGGATTTTGTTGTCGGACTGTCCAATCAATGTCCGATCGTGTGTACAGGGCATAAGAGCGGCGAGGATGTGGAATTCCCTTCCACAGATGTTAGTCTCAGCAGGGGGCATCGATAGTTTCAAAAGACGATTAGATAAGCACCTGAACGACCGCAACACACAGGGATATACAATGTAATGCCACGTACACACGATCGGACATTCCGACAACGAAATCCTATGATTTATTTCCGATGGATGTTGGCTCAAACTTGTCTTGCATACACACGGTTGCACAAATGTTGTTGGAAATTCCAATCGTTAAGAACGCGCTAACGTACAACACGTATGACGGCACTATAAAGAGGAAGTTCAATAGCCAGTGCGCCACCCTTTGGGCTCCTTCTGTTAATCTCGTGTTAGTAGAGTTTGGTGAGAGACGATTCGCGCTTTTCAGCCTCGTGCTTTTCAGATCATTACTGCTCTTCAGTTTGTGCTTGTGGGTTCGTATCTGGTTTTCAGTGTGGTGTAGTCAGTTTGCATCTGGTTTTCAGTGTGTATTTTTATATTACTTATTTGGTTTTCAGTGCGTTCTTGTCCACTTGTTTCTGATTTTCAGCTGGCTCTTCTCAGGCCTTTCTGATTTTCAGTACGTTCTGTTAATTCGTTCTGACCAGCCAACCGTTTTCTAGCCATGTTGCGGGTACGTACTCATCGTAGAGTTTGTGCTGTGTAGGGGCTTGCTGTTGGGGTTCTTACTTTGACCCAAGTCCAGTCCATGAACAGGGGGAGGAAGAGTTCATGGATGAAGAATTGGTTGCTCCAACGTGACCAATTCTCGCACAAGCCTTTGTTGCGGGAGATCCGTGAGAATAATCCTGATGATTTCAGGATGACGGACCCCGTTTTTCACTGTTTGTTGGCTTTCCTGTCCCCTTATATTACAAGGCAGGACACCTGCATGCGGCAAGCCATCACTCCCGAACAGAGGCTAGTCATCACGTTGCGGTACTTGGTGACGGGGAGAAGTCTACAGGACATCAAGTTCTGGACAGGCACAGGAATCTCCCCCCAGGCTCTGGGGATCATTATTCCAGAGACCTGTTCTGCCATCATTCAGGTCCTGCAGAAGGACTATATTAAGGTAAGATTTCTCCTTTAACATCACATTATATGTATTTAATGTTTGATATAATATTATATATATATATATATATATATATATATATATATATATATATATATATATATATTATACATTAATGTATTGTATTTCTTCCATCATTCCCTAATTACCATGATTGTAATATGCTGTGAATGTCCCCTTTGTACTCATGCATGGTGGAAGTTTTTCAAGTTCCTTTTTGTCCTTCATGCATATTTGCCTTCACTAACCTCCCCAGCATGCTATCTTGGGCCCATACAAACCTAGCCTAGTCACTTAACAATGTATTTTGTCACCCCCTAAAATGTGTACAAATGTTATTTGTGTGCTTAAATTCAGGCAGAGTGCAAGAGGCTTTTTTTGGGGGTCCCAAACTCATTTGGAACCCTCCCTCCCCCCCAACCGCTAAGTCAACCAATACCAATCCTCTATCTGCTGACTTTGCCAAACCCACACACACTATTCCTACCTCTTTTGTGTTTGTGTTTTGTGTTATTATCTTGATAGGTAATTGCAGAATGTAAAGATGTGCTTTAATTTGTACAGTGTGTATTTATATTTTTGTATTATGACACTTCTTACCTGTCCAGTGGGCTGCCAATAGTGTAAGTAAGGCCTCATGTACACAGACGTTTTTACAGCCGCGTTTTTGAGCATTTTTTACAGCTTAAAAACGCCTGTCTATGTTAGTCTATGGATTCATGCCCACCTAGACGTTTTTGAGCTGCAAATGGCATAGGCGTTTTTAAGCTGTAAAAAAAACCCAGGACCAGTGCGTTCCGAGGTGCGGCGCTAGAGCTGTAAAAACGCGAAACGTGGAAAAACTCGCAAAAACGCTCAAAAACGCGACCGCTGCGTTTTTTCGCGTTTTTTAGCTCCGACTTTTTTTGCTCAAAAAAGATGATTGGACACTGTAATCTCTGTAAAAACAGGAAATTCCTGTCTGGACATTAGATTACCCAAGAGTCCTTTGCACAGCCGTGTGACTGTGTTTAGTGAGTTCAAGATGGCAAGTTCTGTGTCACAAGTGGAGCTGATAAGTGCTGTACAGGCCCATCCTGAACTGTGAGATGTGGCACATCCACTTCATGGAGACCACATCCGCAAAGTAAAAGCCTGGGAGGATATCAGTGCTGCCATTACCCCTGGCTGGGAAGAATTACGAAATGCAGAAAGAAAGGAAATAAGTAAGTCTATTTTCCTTGAATGCATGATCTGTTTGTGTGTAATGTAAACACAGATTGCATATTTAACCCTTTGATTTCCTTGTTATTTTAGGCAAAATTATACAGCGCCGCTGGAAGTCCCTACGTGACCGTGTCAGGAGGGACCTCACGGACGAGGACAAGGCGGCACGTAGTGGAGCACCAGCGCCAGCTAAGAGACCACACGTTTACCACACCAATCTTCTCTTCTTACGGCAAAATATGCTGAGCCATACTAGACCGTAAGTTTTTTTTTTTTCATATATGTACATTGCTTTTCAGGCAGTATGTTCCATGGATATTGTAACCACTTTCCGAACGCCACATGTACATATACGTCGGCAGAATGGCACGGCTGCACAAATGGGCGTACCTGTACGTCCCTTTTAAGTTGCTGCCTTGGCGGCGTGCTTTCCCATTGCGAGGTCCATGAGTCTGACCGCGGGTCCTGCAGACTCAATGTCCGCGGGCACACCGGCGATCGTCTCAGGGAGAGGAAGAGTTTAACCCATTCAATGCCAGTGTAATTTTTACAGTAATCATTGCAATTTTAATCGCACTGATCGCTGTAAAAATGACAATTTTCTCAAAAATGTGTCAAAATTGTGTCCGTCATATTGTCGCAGTCAGACTAAAAATCGCTGATCGCCCCCATTACTAATAAAATACAAATAAGTAAGAAAAATGCCATACAACTCTCCCCTATTTCAAAGACGCTATAACTTTTGCCAAAAAAACTTTATTAACTGAATTCTGTAGAAGAATACATATTGGCCTAAACCAAAAAAAAATTTTAGATTTATTTATTTTTTGGGGGATATTTATTACTTAAAAAAATTAAAATTCAAAATTAAAAAAAAAAATTTACACTCTTTTTTTATAGCTCCGAAAAAAACCCCCAAAAAAACGCAGAGGTGATCAAATAGCACCTAAAAAAAGGTCTGTTTGAGGGGAAAAAAAGGATGTAAATTTTTTGGGGAGCCACGTTGCACGACCACCATTGTTAAAGTGACGCTGTGACAAATCGCAACTCGGGTCTTTGGCCAGCTAAATGGTCCGGGCTGAAGTAGTTACGTTTATACATTTTGTATTGTCTGCAGGACAACTTATAACATTAGACAGAGAGAGGTGAATGCAGAAGAGGCAGAGGTTCAGAGACCAAGCAGTCCCATGACGAGCACTGGATCTCCATGTCCAATAAGCGAGGGAGGTGTTGAGTGCACAGATGAGGTAACTGCTTAGGTCTGCCTGTCTATCTCATTGTCTGTCTGTCCATGTACATGTCAATGTAAACATTTTTGTTCTTTTGCAGGAATTGAGGGCTTTGGAATCAGTGTCTCCTGCCAGTCAGCAAGGTGGAGAGCAGCGCGGTCGTGGCGGTGTTCGTGGCCGTGGGCGTGGACGTCAGACGAGGGGCGGGTTCAATACAGAGGCTGATGACAGAGTGCTAGCACTGCTGCAGGAAGTGTGGCAGGAGAGGCGCAGTATGGATGCCTTTTTAGACACCAACAACCCTCGCGCCTGCTTCTGCCGCAGCCTTTACCACATCATGGAGGACATTGAGGGAGACCAAGAGAAGCTTTGTATGGATCGCATGTACGGTATTGCAATGCAATACCGACATGCAAAATTAAGTGGCGGGCCACCTCCATGCTATCCATATAATGTTTCTCATGATCCCCCAATGGCCCCTGGGACCTCAGCAGTGCTAGCACCCCTCTCTCACTATCAGCCCCCTCCTCAACGCCAACCACCACCTATCCCGTCCCAGACCTCATTCTATACCCCGCACCCCTATGCTGAATTTCCACCTTCTACCTCCAATTTTCAGCCCTCATACCCTGTACCCTGCTACCAGCAGGATTTTGGGAGTGATCGCCAGGCCCAAGCATTACCCCGTCCCCAATCCCCACATCCCCAAAGCGATCAACCATCCACCACCACCTATCACCAGTTGTAATCCCAATCCTTTAATAAATATGTTTTTTGCTTGAAATACCAGTCGTGATCCCAATCCTTTAATAAATATGTTTTTTGCTTGAAAATAAAATGTGTTCAATTTGTCTTTTATATGATGCACAACAGCACTCCTTTGCACTCTGCTTGCCCTGAAGGCAGAGTGCAAAGGACTCTATCATACTCTGTCTTCGGACAAGCGTAAGCTAGCTCTTTTTTGGGCTTAGCCTAGGCTTACCCCGAAGGCAGAGTCAAATTGACTTGTTGAACAATCATTGATAAATGGACATAAAAATAACAAACTTCAATTTTGAAATGCTTTATTTCAAAAAACACAAGAAAGCAAAGGTAGATGTATTCCAAATATTTTTTAGACATAATCATTCTGCCATGATACCTCTCCATCAGGGGATTCAAAAAATTCTGCAAATTGGTTTCGAATGCTCATGACACGTGCAGTTGAACGCAAGTCCATAAATTGAACCCTCTGAAGTTGGTTAATGGGCTCCTGTTCAACATTATTTCTGTCACTAAATAAATATGTATAATGGCTGCGCTTAGGGCAAATAATTGAGGTATGCAGCCCCCCTGAAAAGAAGCTTCTCTAAGGATCCTCCAAAAGAGTTAAAGATTATTCACAATGGGGTATGGCACTCCCTATATGATTATATGGGATGAGCAGCTACAGCGAAGGGGGAGGTGGGGGGGGGGGGGGTTGTTATCCCTTGGTGTCCTGATGTGTGATAGTGTAAGCTGTACCAAATATCTAAATGAAGTTTACAAAAAACACCATAACCCCTAGTGGTGGTTTACGGTACCACCAGTAAATTGTGCCAATATAAGCAATCTTAAGTGATAAAAAATCATAAAAAAGTGAACACAAGAATATAGAAGGTGTAAACTAAACACCTATAATTGTGATGGGATTTCAAAGAAAAAACACCATATAGTATAGTGGTTTAGCATTGAACAAAGACATAAAAGTGCACCTCTGCCTAATAGTACAAATAACACCAAACAAATTGTAAATAATGATCATAGTCCATAGGGTGATACATTTCTGCAAAAAAACGGTGTTCAAATTTTCTTCAAACAAAACCGTGACTGGAGTGCTTTCAGATGTTCTTGGTGACAAAATACAAGTAGGGAAGTAGTGGGAAAATACAAGAAGAGGAATTGTGTGGAGAGGGAGCTACCATGAATATAATCTAATCACCAATACGGAGAGCGGAGACTACCCTGGGCGCCTTATATGATCGCGGTGGTGAGGAGATCGTGGAGGAGATAATCATATGCTGTTTGCCCCTTTGGGGTTGTTGGATCCGGTGAGTGGGGACCCTTGAGGGGGAGCACAAAAGTCACTAAGAACATCTGAAAGCACCCCAGTCACGGTTTTGCTTGAAGAAAATTTGAACACTGTTTTTTTGCAGAAATGTATTGAAAGAGAAAAACATAAACATAAGTCCTAACCCCACCCTTAAACCTAACCCTATCTCCTAACCCTAAACCTATCTCCTAACCCTAACCCTATCTCCTAATCCTAAATCTAACCCTATCTTCTAACCCTAACCCTATCTCCTAACCCTAACCCTATCTCCTAACCCTATCTCCTAACCCTATCTCCTAACCCTAACCCTATCTCCTAACCCTAACCCTATCTCCTAACCCTAACCCTAACCCTATCTCCTAACCCTAACCCTATCTCCTAACCCTAACCCTATCTCCTAACCCTATCTCCTAACCCTAACCCTATGTCCTAACCCTAACCCTAACCCTATCTCCTAACCCTAACCCTATCTCCTAACCCTAACCCTATCTCCTAACCCTATCTCCTAACCCTATCTCCTAACCCTAACCCTAACCCTATCTCCTAACCCTATCTCCTAACCCTAACCCTATCTCCTAACCCTATCTCCTAACCCTAACCCTATCTCCTAACCCTATCTCCTAACCCTAACCCTATCTCCTAACCCTATCTCCTAACCCTAACTAGGGATGAGCCGAACACCCCCCGGTTCGGTTCGCACCAGAACCCGCGAACGGACCGAAAGTTCGCACGAACGTTAGAACCCCATTGACGTCTATGGGACTCGAACGTTCGAAATCAAAAGTGCTCATTTTAAAGGCTAATTTGCATGGTATTGTCCTAAAAAGGGTTTGGGGACCCGGGTCCTACCCCAGGGGACATGTATCAATGCAAAAAAAACTTTTAAAAACGGCCGTTTTTTCGGGAGCAGTGATTTTAATGATGCTTAAAGTAAAAAAAAAAAAGTGAAATATTCCTTTAAATATCGTACCTGGGGGGTGTCTATAGTATGCCTGTAAAGTGACGCGTGTTTCCCATGTTTAGAACAGTCCCTGCACCAAATGTCATTTTTAAAGGAAAAAATCTCATTTAAAACTGCTTGCGGGTTTAATGTCATGTCGGGTCATGGCAATATGGATGAAAATCAGTGAGACAAACGGCATGGGTACCCCCCAGTCCATTACCAGTCCCTTTGGGTCTTGTATGGATATTAAGGGGAACCCCGCACCCAAATTAAAATAAGGAAAGGTGTGGGGCCACCAGGCCCTATATACTCTGAACAGCAGTATACAGGCGGTGCAAACAAGACAGGGACTGTAGGTTTGTTGTTAAGTAGAATCTGTTTGTAATTTTGAACATTTTTAACGTGTTTAGCTCCAGCCAAAAAATCTTTTCTAAGCTTTTTGGAAAACATAGGGAAGGGTTATCACCCCTGTGACATTTGTTTTGCTGTCTTTCCTCCTCTTCAGAAGATTTCACCTCACTTTTTTGTCCCAATGAAAAATGTTTTTTGAAAATTTGGGTTTTTTTGTGGAACAAGGATTGGAAAGCATCAGTGGAAAGGAGAACTTGTTTTCCCATATTAACTCTTACAGGAGAGAATTTCCCTTCCTAGGGGTAGATTTCATCTCACTTCCTGTTGTCTCCTTCCGTTTGCAAGTAGGAGTCGTTTGTAAGTTAGATGTTTGAAAGTAGGGTCCTGCCCTATATACTCAGCAGAAATTTGGGCCTTAGGTGTTGCTGTGGCCACAACACTGTAAGCCCTCACAGGGCCCTGCTGTGAAATATTAGATCAAGAATTGTAATTACATGCCCCTGTTGAACAGGAGCTGAAAAATTAGGCCTTAGGCACTGGTGCTGGTGCCACAACACTGCAACCCCTCACAGACACTCTAGTTGGAACGCAGGAACGAGCCCTGCTGCAAATTATTGCTTCAAAAATTGTAATTACACGCCCCTGTTAGACAGGGGCAGAAAAATTGGGCCTTAGGCACTGGTGCTGGTGCCACAACACTGCAACCCCTCACAGACACTCTAGTTGGAACGCAGGAACGAGCCCTGCTGCAAAGTATTGCATCAAAAATTGTAATTACACGCCCCTGTTAGACAGGGGCAGAAAAATTGGGCCTTAGGCACTGGTGCTGGTGCCACAACACTGCAACCCCTCACAGACACTCTAGTTGGAACGCAGGAACGAGCCCTGCTGCAAAGTATTGCATCAAAAATTGTAATTACACGCCCCTGTTAGACAGGGGCAGAAAAATTGGGCCCTAGGCACTGGTGCTGGTGCCACAACACTGCAACCCCTCACAGACACTCTAGTTGGAATGCAGGAACGAGCCCTGCTGCAAAGTATTACATCAAAAATTGTAATTACACGCCCCTGTTAAACAGGGGCTGAAAAATTGTGCCTTAGGCACTGGTGGTGGCGCCCAGAACCAAAAATGTTCTTACAAGCTATCAGCGTGATGATTGAGGAGGAAGAGGATAATTACTCAGGGATAGTCACTCAGCATCAGCATAGGCAGTCTTTGAAGGGATCTGAGATTTCAAAAAAAATTATTCGGTTACATCAGCATCAGGTGCTTGGTAGCTGGTGGTGATCCAAGACTCATTCATTTTTATGAAGGTCAGCCGATCGACCGAGTCGGTGGACAGACGCACCCTGTGATCGGTTACCACGCCTCCAGCAGCACTGAATGTGCGTTCCGAAAGAACGCTGGATGCAGGACAGGCCAGTAGCTCAATTGCATACTGTGCAAGCTCTGGCCAGTGATCCATCCTCAAGACCCAGTAACCCAGAGGATTTTCGGTGGGAAAGGTGTCCAAGTCTGATCTTGCCCCTAGGTATTCCTGCACCATGTAAAACAGACGCTGGCGATGGTTGCTGGAACCGATCATACCTTGGGGCTGCGGACCAAAAAATTGTCTGAACGCATCGGTCAGACGGCCACCTTCTCCACCGCTCCTTCTTTGACTGACCGAAGCCTCAGCAACACGTTGTCCAGAAACAGGAGTTTGTAACCTCCCAGTCTCTGGGAACGCGTTGCACAGACCTTTCTGCAAGGCCTCCCGAAGATGTTTCATCCTCTGCTCCCTCTGCGATGGCAAGATAAGGTCCGCAACCTTACCCTTGTAACGTGGATCAAGGAGGGTTGCCAGCCAGTATTGGTCCTTCTCCTTGATACCACGAATACGAGGATCCTTACGCAGGCTTTGCAGGATCAGGGAGGCCATGCAGCGTAGGTTTGCTGAGGCATTCGGTCCGGAGTCCTCTGGGTCACTAAGAACGACATGGTCCGCAGCCACCTCCTCCCAGCCACGTACAAGTCCATGTGTTTCTTGGGACTGATCCCTTAAAGACTGCTGCTGATGCTGAGTGCCAGGCTCCACCTCCATACTGACACAATCTTCCTCCTCCTCCTCTTCCTCCTCGTCCTCTTCCTGTGTGATCGGCGGGCACGCAGGAACACTGTCTGGATAAAGGGGGCCTTGAGAGCTAAGGAAGTCCTCCTCTTCCTGCCTCTGTTCTGCCTCAAGTGCCCTGTCCATTATTCCACGCAGCGTGTGCTCCAACAGGTGGACAAGGGGGACAGTGTCACTGATGCATGCACTGTCACTGCTCACCATCCTCGTGGCCTCCTCGAATGGTGACAGGACAGTGCATGCATCCCTGATCATGGCCCACTGGCGTGGGGAAAAAAAACCAAGCTCCCCTGACCCTGTCCTGGTGCCATAGTCGCACAGGTACTCATTGATGGCCCTCTGCTGCGTGTGCAGCCCCTGCAGCATGGCCAACGTTGAGTTCCACCTGGTGGGCATGTCACAGATTAGGCAGTTCTTGGGCAGGTTAAACTCCTTTTGGAGGTCCGTCAGCCGAGCACTGGCATTATATGACCGGCGGAAATGCACACAGACTTTCCTGGCCTGCCTCAGGACATCCTGTAAGCCCGGGTACCTGCCCAAGAACCGCTGCACCACCAAGTTAAGGACGTGAGCCAAACAGGGCACATGGGTCATTTGTCCCTGTCGGAGGGCAGAGAGGAGGTTGGTGCCATTGTCGCAAACCACCATTCCTGCCTTAAGTTGGCGTGGCGTCAACCACCTCTGAACCTGCCCCTGCAGAGCTGACAGAACCTCTGCCCCAGTGTGGCTCCTGTCCCCCAAGCACACCAGCTCAAGCACCGCATGGCATCTTTTGGCCTGCGTACTTGCGTAGCCCCTTGAACGCCTGGTTCCGAGGAAGAGGCCATGGAGGAAGAAGAAGAGGAGGGGGTGGAGGAGAGAGGTGTGTCACAATCAGCATTTTGGAGGCGTGGTGGCGGAACAACCTCCAACACTACTGCACCTTGTCCTGCATCCTTCCCAGCTGCCAGCAGAGTCACCCAATGCGCCGTGAAACTTAGGTAACGTCCCTGTCCATGCCTGCTGGACCATGAGTCAGCGGTAATATGCACCTTACCGCTGACCGCCCTGTCCAGCGAGGCATGGACATTGCCTTCCACATGCCGGTAGAGAGCCGGAATCGCCTTCCGTGAGAAAAAGTGGCGTTTGGGTACCTGCCACTGAGGAACCGCACATTCCACAAACTCACGGAAGGGGGCAGAGTCTACCAACTGAAAAGGCAGCAGTTGAAGTGCTAGCAATTTTGCCAAGCTAGCATTCAACCGCTGGGCATGTGGATGGCTGGGAGCAAACTTCTTTCGGCGGTGCAGCAGCTGGGGCAGGGAAATTTGCCTGGTACAATCTGACGTCGGTGTACCAAAAGCAGATTGCCCACAAGTACTTGGCTGTGACACACCTAA
Organism: Aquarana catesbeiana; assembly: GCF_042186555.1. Taxonomy (NCBI): domain Eukaryota; kingdom Metazoa; phylum Chordata; class Amphibia; order Anura; family Ranidae; genus Aquarana; species Aquarana catesbeiana. The sequence goes on along the minus strand of NC_133336.1, from coordinate 93,848,194 downwards.
TTCTACACCTTCATTCCTCTCACTGCAGGTCTCAGAGAGGACTGAAGGTCTAGTGGGGTTGGAAATCTCAGCTGATGAGGAGCAAGGAGAGATCCTCTTTGTTCTTTGGTGTGGGTCTTTTAGATACGCTTGCCAACGAACTGCATGGCAGGTCAACATATGTCTGGTCAAGCATGTGGTACCCAAGCGGGAGATATTTTGGCCACGCGAGATACGCTTGAGACATATGTTGCAAATAGCAGCGGTGCGATCTGATGCACTCGTCTCAAAAAAGGCCCACACCAAAGAACTTTTTGAATAACGCGCAGAGACTGCAGCGCCCTGCACATGTGGAGCTTTGGGGTGTGATGCAGTCAATGTGCTGCCCTTAGGCTGGCCCCTGGAGGGCATCCTGCCTCGTTGGTGATGTGCTGCCGCCTCCTCCTCCTCCTCCTCCTCCTCCTCCTCCTCTCTCCTATCAGGCACCCACGTTGAGTCAGTGACCTCATCATCCCCTCCCTCCTCATCACTGGAGCAAACCTGGCAGTATTCTGCAGCAGGGGGAGCATGACTGCCAGATTGCTGTCCTTCTTGGGCACCCCCTCTGTCCGCGCTCATGTTACTGCCTTCATCGAGCTCAGTATCATCATCAGAGCCTTCCAAACGCTGGGCATCCTCCTGGAGCATGTACCCAACACTGTGGTCAAACAGTTCGAGGGAATCCTCATGAGGACATGGTGGAGCTAGGGAAGGAGTCACTGATGACATTGAGCTGAGGGAAGAGGCCGCTGCTTTGCCAGACAAAGCACCCTGGGCATGGGTGAGAGAGGATGAGGAGGATGAGGACGGCTTGGTCATCCACTCGACCAAGTCTTCCGCATGTTGCGGCTCAACATGGCCAGCTGCCGAAAAAAAGGCCAAGCGTGTCCCATGGCCACGTGCTGATGAGGATGCACCGTCTCCACGACCAGCACTAGACACAGAGCCTGCTTGCCCTCTCTTATTGGCTTGTGACTGTCTGCCTCTCCTTCTTGGCCTTCCAGACATACTAATGGCCTGTAGCTGCACTAAGCTGGGATAGAACACCTGTAATTTTCTTCAAGTAGCTTTATATACTGTAACCAGACAAGCCTGCCTGTCAGTAGGAAGATAACAGGAACGGATCTAGCTGAACACTGTGAGCAGGACGCACTGTACTAAATGTAAATAGTCTAGCTGCCTGACCGTGGTACTAATAGGATCAAATAGAACACCTGTAATTTTCTTCAGGTAGCTTTATATACTGTAACCAGACAAGCCTGCCTGTCAGTAGGAAGATAACAGGAACGGATCTAGCTGTACACTGTGAGCAGGACGCACTGTACTAAATGTAAATAGTCTAGCTGCCTGACCGTGGTACTAATAGGATCAAATAGAACACCTGTAATTTTCTTCAGGTAGCTTTATATACTGTAACCAGACAAGCCTGCCTGTCAGTAGGAAGATAACAGGAACGGATCTAGCTGAACACTGTGAGCAGGACGCACTGTACTAAATGTAAATAGTCTAGCTGCCTGACCGTGGTACTAATAGGATCAAATAGAACACCTGTAATTTTCTTCAGGTAGCTTTATATACTGTAACCAGACAAGCCTGCCGGTCAGTAGGAATTTAACAGGAACGGATCTAGCTGAACACTGTGAGCAGGACGCACTGCACTAAATGTAAATAGCAGGAACGGATCTAGCTGAACACTGTGAGCAGGACGCACTGCACTAAATGTAAATAGTCTAGAAGATAACAGGAACGGATCTAGCTGAACACTGTGAGCAGGACGCACTGCACTAAATGTAAATAGTCTAGAAGATAACAGGAACGGATCTAGCTGAACACTGTGAGCAGGACGCACTGCACTAAATGTAAATAGCAGGAACGGATCTAGCTGAACACTGTGAGCAGGACGCACTGCACTAAATGTAAATAGTCTAGAAGATAACAGGAACGGATCTAGCTGAACACTGTGAGCAGGACGCACTGCACTAAATGTAAATAGCAGGAACGGCTCTAGCTGAACACTGTGCGCAGGACGCACTGCACTAAATGTAAATAGCAGGAACGGATCTAGCTGAACACTGTGAGCAGGACGCACTGCACTAAATGTAAATAGCAGGAACGGATCTAGCTGAACACTGTGAGCAGGACGCACTGCACTAAATGTAAATAGCAGGAACGGATCTAGCTGAACACTGTGAGCAGGACGCACTGCACTAAATGTAAATAGCAGGAACGGATCTAGCTGAACACTGTGAGCAGGACGCACTGCACTAAATGTAAATTGCAGGAACGGATCTAGCTGAACACTGTGAGCAGGACGCACTGCACTAAATGTAAATAGTCTAGAAGATAACAGGAACGGATCTAGCTGAACACTGTGAGCAGGACGCACTGCACTAAATGTAAATAGCAGGAACGGATCTAGCTGAACACTGTGAGCAGGACGCACTGCACTAAATGTAAATAGCAGGAACGGATCTAGCTGAACACTGTGAGCAGGACGCACTGCACTAAATGTAAATAGCAGGAACGGATCTAGCTGAACACTGTGAGCAGGACGCACTGCACTAAATGTAAATTGCAGGAACGGATCTAGCTGAACACTGTGAGCAGGACGCACTGCACTAAATGTAAATAGTCTAGAAGATAACAGGAACGGATCTAGCTGAACACTGTGAGCAGGACGCACTGCACTAAATGTAAATAGCAGGAACGGATCTAGCTGAACACTGTGAGCAGGACGCACTGCATTAAATGTAAATAGTCTAGATAGAAGATAACAGGAACGGATCTAGCTAAACTGAATACAGTGTATATATATATATGCAACACCTGGGATGCATATATATACACAATACACTGTAAGTGCAGCTAACTGACTGACTGTTCTGCCTAATCTATCTAACTCAAATCAAATGACACTGTCTCTCTCTCTCTCTATCTCTCAGCACACCGGAACACACACTACACAGGGCTGCCGTGCAGGCGGCCTTATATAGTGTGGGGTGTGTACTAAATCCCCTGAGCCATAATTGGCCAAAGCCACCCTGGCTTTGGCCAATTACAGCTCTCTCTACTGACAGCGCTGTGATTTGCCAAGCATGCGGGTCATAGTGCATGCTTGGCCAATCATCAGCCAGCAATGCACTGCGATGCCGCAGTGAATTACGGGCCGTGACGCGCCACACGAATTTAGCGCGAACGGCCCATAACGTTCGCAATTCGGCGAACGATCGAACAGCCGATGTTCGAGTCGAACATGGGTTCGACTCGAACACGAAGCTCATCCCTAACCCTAACCCTATCTCCTAAACCTATCTCCTAACCCTATCTCCTAAACCTATCTCCTAACCCTATCTCCTAAACCTATCTCCTAACCCTATCTCCTAAACCTATCTCCTAACCCTATCTCCTAACCCTGACCCTATTCACTAACCATAACCCATATGTGTATTCACTTACCTGAGTGTCACTAGCATCCATTCCTCCGGAGACACAGAGCTACGCATCACAGTGTCCATCCTTGTGAGCCTTGGCCTGAGCCTCTCCAACAGGTCATCAAAGAGTGGCACTGACATCCTTGTAAAGTTAAGGAACTTTGTCGGATATGAGCGCAGTTGGGAATAAATATTGCCAAAGTACCCCGTAGAAAATCGATTGGATACCATTGGATGCACCCAAAATTGACGTCTGCTGCTTCTATCCTCCTCCTGTCTCCTTCTCCGCAGCCTCTGCAAAACAATCAGAAGGATTGCCTCATCGATCTTCTGGATGACAGGGTCCATATTTCTCAGAAAAATACACAAAACTCAAACAGACTCTGAAACACTCTCTCCTCTCTCTCTCTCCTACCAAAATGGCACCGACACATGCTCATTAACATATTTTCTTTGGTTTCTGTGGCATTGTGGGAAATTTGGGAGTGTATATAGCTGAGAGATGTGTTTTTCATTAAAAAACGCTACTTAGCGCTAACGCTAAAAAACGCGCAAAAACGCTAATGCAAAACGCGGTAAAAATCGCGTTTTTAACGCCGGTTTTTCCAGGCGTCGAACCTAGCTTTACAGCTCGTTTTTTAAAATGTCCATGTGCATGAGGACTAAGGAGGGGCTGGCCAAAGTAGCACACATTATTTATGCACTCAGCTCTCAATGAAGTGGAGAGGGTTACCTATCCAAAACATCTGCCCCCCCCTAAAATTTTTACGATGGGCCATCAGAGAGTGTGAGGAATCTGATAAGTGGACCTTAGATTTTTTTTTTTAAATATTCCTTCAAATACATGTTATACTGATGTTGGCCAAGAATGTTTGTGTCTAATCTGCTTGCAATGTTATGTGAAAAAGTACAATTTTTTTTCCCCTTGTTTCACTCCACAGTTTCCTTCAACGCCACAGAAATGGCAGACTGAGGCTTCCCAATTTGCCCAGCGGTGGGACTTTCCCAAATGCGGAGGGGCAATTGATAGGAAACGCGTCCACATAGTCCCACCCCCAACATACTATTACAACTATAAGGGGTTTAATAGTATTGTGATGTTGGTGGTGGTGTCGGCGACATATGAGTTTCTCTATGTGGACATGGGGAAGAATGGCCGGATGTCGGATGGTGGAATCATCGCCCAGACCGAGTTCTATGGACGGCTCCAGAATGGTGGCTTGGGATTGCCACCTACGGAAGACAGTGTAACTGGTCTGCCGTTCCTCTTTGTCGCTGATGAAGCGTTTGGGCTGGGTGATCACCTGATGCAACCGTTCCCCATGAGGACCCTCACCCCGGACCAGAGGGTTTTATTACTACCGGCTGGCCAGAGCCAGAAGAGTGGTGGAGAATGCTTTCGGGATAATGGCCAGCCAGTACTGCCTATTCCTTATGCCAATCAACATGGCGGAATATAAAGTTAACCATATAATCTTTGCATACTGCATTCTCCACAACTTTTTAAGGAGAAATTCGATGAATTATGTGGCCTCAGTTGGGTCAGAGGCTGGATTTCAAGACCAAACCCTGACGACGCTTGAAGCTGGCCGTCCTGGCTTGCCCCCCAAAGCACCCGCGAGGTCCATCTAAAATATATGGAGTACTTTGCAGGTAGGGGGGCCATTGATATGCCAGAAAATGTTTAAGAAACATTTTTTAAATAAATATGCATTTTAAACTGAAAAATATTTCCTTTGATTTACTGCTTGTGTTTCTTTTAGCTGTCTCCTAGGTTATCCAATGGGCTTATTATTTTGGCCATTTTCTTCAATAGTGCAAACGTAATTTTTTTGATACTTGAGGTGACAATCTCTTCTTCAGCTAACTATTATGTTGTGGGTCTGCTACACACACACCTTGTTTTTGTTTTTAATGTATGTAATGCATTAAGGCTAAAAATATTCATCATTTTCAGCACCGTGATTTTATTTTTTTGAGTGATGACAATGGCCTGATTGTTGCAAATTATAAAGTACTGTGGGTGTTATTTACTAAAGGAAAATACACTTTGCATTACAAGTGCACTGCAAAAGTGCAGTTTGAAACTGCACTGAGAGTGCACTTGTAGTGCAAAGTGGATTTTCCTTTAGTAAATAACCCTCATTGTCACTGTAAACAGCAACTTACTCCAAAAACTGCTATTGAGCATTAAAAGAAGAGGCCACACATTGTTGAGTATAAAAATGTTTACTCTGTGCACATTCACATGTGAAATTAGAAAAGGGTATTTGAACAAACCAACATATTTATAGAATTTTTTTTTTAGACATTAGAAATATCCTTTTTTTTGTGGTAAACAGGCATGTTTTTAAAACCATAAAAGAACACACAACTTGGGAACTTACAAAGTTCAACTTTGATAAATTGAAGGCAATATCAATTGAGACATTAGTATGTCCAAACTGTGTTGATCTTGCCTTTATCAGATCAGTCGATGTCACCCCTGTGAAAGCCAAATTTTGAGATGCACGCAAATTCAGAGTCAAAATGGGGATTTCCCTCCTGATCCCATGCCTAAGGTCAACATGTGCTAGCTCCCATCATGGGGGATCAATGGACGTGTTTCAGGGGTACAACCCCTTTCTCTCAGCTACTTGAGTTGCAAGGAAGGGGTTGCACCCACAAAACGCGTACATTGATATCCCGTGATGGCAGATAGCACATGTTGACACACTGTGTGCATCTTCAAAATGTGGCTTTCAAACTTTTTCTAAAAATTAAGAAAAATAAAAACAATTATTTAAATTTTGGTGTGTTTTATATTCTGCCTAAAACATCAATGATGTTTTTGAGTCTTTTCTCCACATCATTGATGTTTTCCTTGATCTTCTGTAAATCCCTATTGCACACCATGATCTCCCCGATGAGGATGTGTGCACTTGCACTTGTGAAATGTGTTTCGTCTTCCACAACATCCACATCACCTAAAAAAAAAAAAAAAAACACCATGTATTATAAATATGCAGGCATACATCTATTTCCTGAAGCTGTGGTCTCAGACACTAACCTGTTGTGGTCACTATTTCACCCACTTCATAAACCTCTCCTTCCTCCACATCCTCAGGTTGTGGTGTGCTGAGTTCCCCTTCTTTAGGAGGTTGGGGGTCCCTGGTGACCTCAGAGGTCTCAAGTCTTTTCTCCCCTATGTGAATTAAAAAATAGGTATACTTAGCACATAGATATTTGAGGCCAGAAATAGGAATTAGAAACATTGCTTGGAAGTGACGTACAATTGTCTGTTTTGGAAGAGTTCAAAGTTGAAGACATGATTTTTTCCCTTTCTTCAAGCTGGAATACTTACCTTTATTGGTAAAGCTTCACACATGGAGACACCCCTAGTATCCACTGGAGCACCTGTGTGGGACACCCTACAAAGTTTGTTCTGGTGTCCCATACTAGTACTCCTGCGTCCAGATATGTAAACAGCTGCTGAGTGTCCTCTCCTTACACTGAATCAAGTTTGCATTTCATTCTAGTTACAAAGCCATCTAGACAACAATGTCATAAACTTCTTTGAATACAAATAGGCCTGAACAAATGTAGTTAACCTGTATCTGCCAAAAACATCGTATTAGTGGGTGAACGAACGATGTTTACTATGAACGAATACTGTGCCCACGAACCTGAAAGTTGCCATTTTAAACTGTACAACAGTAAAGAAAAGCATGTGGAACAGCATGCAAGTAATTATAATAATAGGAACACACGACAACTACTTACTTTTTTGCAGAACTCTCTTGATCCTTCTGTACTGATCGTGCTCCCTCAATTTCAGGTCTGACCAGCGTTTCCTCAAATGATCCTTGGATCATTGTACCCCAAAATTCCTGTGCAGACTTTTCACAACTTTAGTCATGATCTTGGCCTTTCTCACATTTGGGTTTGGGTACGGTCCATACTTCCCATCATAGTCGGCCCTCTTCAAGATGACCACCATCTCCACCATCTCTACAAAGGACATATTTGAGGCCTTAAATCTCCTCCGGGATCGGGACGTTCGTGGCTCCGGGCTTTCGTCGTTGCTGCTGTTGCTGTCTGCATGCACTTGTTCTTTCTCCGCCATGTGCTCTCCCACTGCGCCGAAAGAGAAGGGGCGGGGAATATACTGAATAGAAGGTCAGGGGTGGGTGGAGTTTCAAGAATGCGCAGTGTATATAAAGCGTAACACGCGTGCGTCGTACGTACAATCTGTGAGCGGAGGAAGGAGTAGCAGAAGCACCGATCGTGATAATGAAGGTACAATTTTAACTTGGGCCTATACTGCTTATAGATTGAGGCCTATATTGGGACAAGATTAGGAGAGTTTAGCCTGACATTAGGGTTTTTGTCTTGTGTTGTGTCTTGCAGATAAAGTGGATCGATTCAATGATCATGACTACCTCGCCCAATTCATTCTAGAGAGAGCTGCCCTGTCTGTGGCAGGTAAAACACCCCTTTTATACTAATAAAAGAAAGAGGCAGGCAGCGCTGGATCAATTGTTGGAATTTGTGAAGCCGCAGATCCCCACGGCAACCATCAACTATTTGAAGGCCACAATTGGTGGCATGAGGAGCACCTATAATAGGGAGCGCAAGAAGGTCCAGGATTCCATGAGATCAGGAGCTGCAGCAGATGACATTTATGTACCCAGGCTGTGGTACTATGGCAGACTGCATTTTCTGGCAGACCAGAGGGACCCCAGGCCAGCACTCTCCAGTCTTTCTTCAACACTTCCTTCCACCCCAGCTGAGGCTTCCTACGTCCAGCCTGGGCCTTCCACCCAGGAAGATGTGGAGGAGCCCAGCTTGAGCCAGGTATAGCATTGTTCAACATATTTATTGTCAAAAAATTAATGATTTTAACTAGATGTTAGTATTGATCACTAATTTCTGATTTAACAAAGTGTTTTACATATCAATAGACAGTAGTGGCCACAAATGATTGGGACGAGAATGAAAAATGGTGGGGTCAGAAGGATAGACTTTTCTATTTATTAACATTCAATTTGCAACAGTCATGAGCTGAAAATTGTGTGTGATTGATGAACCAAATACTAAAACTATGTCCCTTTTTCATACACAGGAAAACCTCAGCCAAGAGGAGTCTGTGGAAAGTGGCAGCCAGGAGGTGGTGGGGGTAAGTGGCAGCCAGGAGGTGGGCGGACCCAGTAGCCTTACCAAATGCCAGGTCCCTACCCTCCGCTTTAAAAAAAAAAGGCCCAGGAAGGGGAGTAACCTGGGCTATTTTGGCAGGCTACTGCGGCCCTCAGAAACCCCCCCAGTCTTCAAGGGGACTATGCCTGCATGGCAGCCTGCAAAATGCAGGAAGTGGAGGAGGGCCAATGCCTCTTCTGTGAGGAAGTTATCTTACAAGCCATAAAAAAGGGGTTGAGGGGTGAACTCACAAGCCAAAGCCAGGTTTGTGAGTTCGACCATCGTCCTCCTCCTCCACCTCCTGCCACAACTCCAATACCAGAGCCACAGCCTGGAAGGAAGCGTGGAAGGAAGCATGGAAGGAAGACAAGAGAGTGATGGCCTGGGTTCAGTCTGGTCTGACAAAAGACGCAGGCTGTTGTAAGACCACAGCCTGGGGACATATATGTCAGCTGCTGCTGTTCATGATCTCTCTGAGTCCTGGACCGGATTGTGCTCACTATTATATGGACTGCTCGTGCTACCAATTTTGGCTGTAAACTAGTTGATGTGTGCCCTGGGGTACAAAGACTTTGCCACTTTCACCAGTTTAGACAGCGTTGCCTTCCTCTTTATTTGGTTATGACCCATAATAAATGGCAATTCTTTCTTCATAAATACTTTCCTATGTGTTTTACTTCAAAAAAGGACAGTTTTGTTTGTAAGTAGGCAGGTACATTTCAAAAGTACAATGTCAAATTAACAAGGGACACCAACACCAAACAACCTCCTTGAGGTTAACCTCCCTGGCGGTATGATCATTTCAGATTTTTGCGTCTCAAAGAGGTACCATTATTTTGCATAGAAATTTGGCGTTTTATATTGTAGGCCTGTAATTCTTAGCAATAACACACTTAAATATGTCCACCAAGAGTCTGCTAGACATCCCCGGTATGGTGAAGTTTGAAACACAAAATCATAAATTATAATATAATAAATAAATATAAATAATTATTAAAAATAATAATATAATAATAAAATACATTTCCCCACGATTCACTATTGCTCAGTTCTGCAAGTGTTCTAATTTACTATCACTGTTTTCTAGTTGGTCTAAAGCCACTTTTGACGTAAAGGGACACTTTTTGGTTGCTATGGACAATCTCAAGTTTCCAGGCAGAAAAAACAGTATATATCATATAAAAGGGATGTGAAATGATTTCATACAGTACTGTAATCTATAAGATTACAGTACTGTATGTGTTATGATTTTTACATTTTTTGAATTTGCCGCCAGGCTCCACCCCTGTGCATTGCGACGCTCGCAGGGAATGGAGCCCGGCACAGAGAGGCTTCGGGAGGAGGACAGAGCCCGCAGACACCGCGGGGGGACATCGCAGGATCCTGGGGACAAGGTAAGTATTCCGCACCAGGATCCTGCAATGCAATCCCGAGTGTGGCTCGTGGTTACCGCTAATAGTGCTGAAATTTAACCCCGAGCCACACTCGCAAATATCGTCAGGGAGGCTACAAAATACAAGTTAATAATGGTGTTGTGGTAACTTGACACACAAAATGAAAAAAAAAAAATATTATGGAGATCAGTAGAAAAAAAAATATAAAAAAAAACAAGATCTTGATAAAAAAAAACAAAAAAAAAAAAGTAGATTACTATAAAAAAAAAAAAAAAAGATCTTCAAAAAAACAAACAAAAAAATGGAGATCTTCATAAAAAAATAAATATAATATAAAAATAAATTCTAAACATTAATATAGAGATCTGACGGAAAAAATAACAAATATTATTCAGGAGATCACGAGAAATAATAAAGAAATCAGTTTGTCAGAACTCTGTGTGGATATCAGCAGCAAAACAACTTTGTAATTCTAGCATTATAAAGAAGAAGGGAATGCGCTGCATTGAAAGATTAAAAAATTTGCAGCGTGACGAATGTGCTATCTCCATTACGAACGCTAGTTTTACCAGACCGAGCGCTTCCGTCTCGTACTTGATTCAGAGCATGCATGGAATTTTGTGCGTTGGAATTGTCTACACACGCTCGGAATTTACGAGAACGGATTTTGTTGCGCCATGCCAAAGTTTGTTCTGGTGTCCCATACTAGTGCTCCTGCGTCCAGATGTGTAAACAGCTGCTGAGTGTCCTCTCCTTACACTGAATAAAGTTTGCATTTCATTCTAGGTATGATGAAGTTTTAAACACAAAATCATAAATTATAATATAATAAATACATATAAATAATTATTAAAAATAATAATATAATAATAAAATACATTTCCCCACGATTCACTATCGCTCAGTTCTGCAAGTGTTCTCATTTACTATCACTGTTTTCTAGTTGGTCTAAAGCCACTTTTGACGTAAAGGGACACTTTTTGGTTGCTATGGACAATCTCAAGTTTCCAGGCAGAAAAAACAGTATATATCATATAAAACTGCATGCAGGGCATTGGACAAAGCATTGGGGACAAAAGGGATGTGAAATGATTTCATACAGTACTGTAATCTATAAGATTACAGTACTGTATGTGTTATGATTTTTACATTTTTTGAATTTGCCGCCAGGCTCCACCCCTGTGCGTTGCGACGCTCGCAGGGAATGGAGCCCGGCACAGAGAGGCTTCGGGAGGAGGACAGAGCCCGCAGACACCGCAGGGGGACATCGCAGGATCCTGGGGACAAGGTAAGTATTCCGCACCAGGATCCTGCAATGCAATCCCGAGTGTGGCTCGTGGTTACCGCTAATAGTGCTGAAATTTAACCCCGAGCCACACTCGGGAATACCGTCAGGGAGGCTACAAAATACAAGTTAATAATGGTGTTGTGGTAACTCGACACACAAAATGAAAAAAAAAAAAATATTATGGAGATCAGTAGAAAAAAAATATAAAAAAACAGAAGATCTTGATAAAAAAAAACAAAAAAAAAGTAGATCACTATAAAAAAAAAAAAAAAAAATCTTCAAAAAAACAAACAAAAAAAATGGAGATCTTCATAAAAAAATAAATATAAGAACATCACTATAAAAATAAATTCTAAACATTATTATGGAGATCTGACGAAAAAAAATAACAAATCTTATTCAGGAGATCACGAGAAATAATAAAGAAATCAGTTTGTCAGAACTCTGTGTGGATATCAGCAGCAAAACAACTTCATAATTCTAGCATTATAAAGAAGAAGGGAATGCGCTGCATTGAAAGATTAAAAAATTTGCAGCGTGACGAATGTGCTATCTCCATTACGAACGCTAGTTTTACCAGACCGAGTGCTTCCGTCTCGTACTTGATTCAGAGCATGCATGGAATTTTGTGCGTCGGAATTGTCTACACAAGCTCGGAATTTACGAGAATGGATTTTGTTGTGCCATGCCAAAGTTTGTTCTGGTGTCCCATACTAGTGCTCCTGCGTCCAGATGTGTAAACAGGTGCTGAGTGTCCTCTCCTTACACTGAATCAAGTTTGCATTTCATTCTAGTTACAAAGCCATCTAGACAACAATGTCATAAACTTCTTTGAATACAAATAGGCCTGAACAAATGTAGTCAAGTGTAGTTGGTAGTCTGCCAAAAACATTGTATTAGTGCGTGAACAAACAATGTTTACTACGAACGATTACTGTGCCCACGAACCTGAAAGTTGCCATTTTAAACTGTACAACAGTAAAGAAAAGCACATGGAGCAGCATGCAAGTAATAATAATAATAGCAACACACGACAACTACTTACTTTTTTGCAGAACTCTCTTGATCCTTCTGTACTGATCCTGCTTCCTCAATTTCAGGTCTGACCAGCGTTTCCTCAATTGATCCTTGGATCGTCGTACCCCAAAATTCCTGTGCAGACTTTTTACAACTTTAGTCATGATTTTGGCCTTTCTTACATTTGGGTTTGGGTACGGTCCATACTTCCCATCATAGTCGGCCCTCTTCAAGATGTCTACCATCTCCACCATCTCTACAAAGGACATATTTGAGGCCTTAAATCTCCTCCAAGATCGGGACGTTCGTGGCTCCGGGCTTTCGTCGTTGCTGCTGCTGCTGTCTGCATGCATTGTTCTTTCTCCGCCGTGTGCTCTCCCACTGCGCCGAAAATTAAGGGAATATACTAGATAGAAGGTCAGGGGCGGGCCCAGTGTATATAAAGCGTAACACACGTGTGTCATACATACAATCTGTGAGCGGAGGAAGGAGTAGCGGAAGCACCGATCGTGATAACGAAGGTATAATTTTAACTTGGGCCTATACTGCTTATAGATTGAGGCCTATATTGGGACAAGATTAGGAGAGTTTAGCCTGACATTAGGGTTTTTGTCTTGTGTTGTTGTCTTGCAGAGAAAATGGATCTATTGAATGATCAGGACTTTATCTCCATATTCATTGATATGTACAGGGAGCTGCCCTGTCTGTGGCAGGTAAATCACCCCTTTTATACCAATAAAAGAAAGAGGCAGGCAGCGCTGGATCAATTGCTGGAATTTGTGAAGCTGCAGATCCCCACGGCAACCATCAACTATTTGAAGGCCACAGTTGGTGGCATGAGGAGCACTTATAACGGGGAGCGCAAGAAGGTCCAGGATTCCATGAGATCAGGAGCTGCAGCAGATGATATTTATGTACCCAGGCTGAGGTACTATGACAGACTGCATTTTCTGGCAGACTAGAGGGAACCCAGGCCAGCACTCTCCAGTCTTCCTTCAACTCTTCCTTCCACCCCATAATAAATGGCAATTCTTTTTTCACAAATACTTGCCTATGTGTTTTACTTCAAAAAGGACAGGTTTGTTTGTGAGTAGGCAGGTACATTTCAAAAATACAATGTCAAATTAACAAGGGACACCAACACCAAACAACCTCCTTGAGTTTAAAAAATCCAAGTTAATAATGGTGTTGTGGTAACTTGACACACAAAACGAAAAAAATCAAGCGCTTCCGTCTTGGAGTTGTTCCAGAGCATGCGTGGAATTTTGTGCGGCAGAATTGTCTACACACGCTCGGAATTTACGAGAACAGATTTTGTTGTCGGAAAATTTGAGAACCAGCTCTCAAATTCCAACAAAAAATGTCTGAAGGAGCCTACACACGGAATTTACGACAACAAGCTCCTATCGAAACATTTGTTGTTGGAATGTCCGATCATGTGTACGCGGCATAATACTGACATATAATCACACACATAGGTTGGACTTGATGGACTTGTGTCTTTTTTCAACCTCACCTACTATGTAACTATGTAACTATGATATGTGCAGCCATGCCAACCTGCCACAGTATAACTGCGTGGCTCGTCGGCAAGCGGTTAACCACTTAATCCCCGGACCATCTGGCTGCTTAAAGACCAGAGGACTTTTTACAAATTGGCACTGCGCTGCTTTAACTGGTACTTGCGCAGTCATGCAATGTTGTACCCAAACGAAATTTGTGTCCTTTTTTCCCCACAAATAGAGCTTTCTTTTTATGGTATTTGATTGCCTCTGCGATTTTTATTTTTTGCGATATAAATTGAAAAAGACTTTTGAAATTTTGAAAAAAAATTATATTTTCTACTTTTTGTTATAAGAAAAATCCAATAAACTCAATGTTAGTCATACATTTAGGCCAAAATGTATTCAGCCACATGTCTTTGGTAAAAAATGTCAATAAGCGTATATTTATTGGTTTGCGCAAAAGTTATAGCGTCTACAAACTAAGGTACATTTTCTGGAATTTACACAGCTTTTAGTTTATGACTGACTTTCTCATTTCTTGAGGTGCTAAAATGGCAGGGCAGTACAACCCCCCCAAATGACCCCATTTTGGAAAGTAGACACCCCAAGGAAATTGCTGAGAGGCATGTTGAGCCCATTGAATATTTCATTTTTTTGTGCCAAGTGATTGAATAATGACAAAAAGCAAAACATTTTTTTTACAAAAAGTTGTCACTAAATGATATATTGCTCACACATGCCATGGTTATATGTGGAATTGCATGCCAAAATATATTTTGCTGCTTCTCCTGAGTATGGGGATACCACATGTGTGGGACTTTTTGGGAGCCTAGCCGCGTACAGGGCCCCGAAAACCAATCACCGCCTTCAGGATTTCTAAGGGTAAAAATTTTGGCTTTCACTCCTCACTACCTATCACAGTTTTGAAGGCCATAAAATGCCAAGATGGCACAACCCCCCCCCCCCCCCAAATGACTCCATTTTGGAAATTAGACACCTCAAGCTATTTGCTGATAGGCATGTTGAGTCCATATTATATTATTTTATATTTTGCCACAAGTTGTGAGAAAAAGACAAACTTTTTTTTTTTTTTGCACAAAGTTGTCACTAAATGATATATTGCTCACACATGCCATGGGCATATGTGGAATTACACCACAAAATACATTCTGCTGCTTCTCCTGAGTACGGAGATACCACATGTGTAGGACTTTTTGGGTGCCTAACCGCCTACGGGGCCCCGAAAACCAAGCACTGTAAATTTTTGATTTCTCTCCTCACTACCCATCATAGTTTTGAAGGCCATAAAATGCCAAGATGGCACAAAACCCCCACAAATGACCCCATTTTGGAAAGTAGACACCCCAAGCTATTTGCTGAGAGGCATGGTGAGTATTTTGCAGCTCTCATTTATGTTTTTGAAAATGAAGAAAGAAAAGAAAAATGTATTTTTTCAATTTTCAACACTTTGTGACAAAAAGCAAGATCTACAAAATGCTCACCATGCCTCTCAGCAAATAGCTTGGGGTGTCTACTTTCCAAAATGGGGTCATTTGGGGGGGTTTGTGCCATCTGGGCATTCCATGGTCTCCGAAACTGTGATAGGCAGTGAGGAGTGAAATCAAAAATTTACACCTTTAGAAAGCCTGAAGGTGGTGCTTGGTTTTTGGGGTCCCGTATGTGGCTAGGCTCCCAAAAAGTCTCACACATGTGGTATCCCTGTACTCAGGAGAAGCAACAGAATGTATTTTGGGGTGTAATTTCACATATGCCCATGGCATGCTTGAGCAATTTATAATTTAGTGACAACTTTGTGCAAAAAAAAAAAAATTTGTCTTTTTCCCGCAACTTGTGTCAAAATATAAAATATTGCATGGACTCGACATGCCTCTCAGCAAATAGATTGGGGTGTCTACTTTCCAAAATGGGGTCATTTAGGGGAGTTTTGAACTGTCCTGGCATTTTATGCACAACGTTTAGAAGCTTATGTCACACATCATCCACTGTTCTAACCACTTGAAGACAAAGCCCTTTCTGACACTTTTTGTTTACTTAAAAAAATATTTTTTTTTGCAAGAAAATTACTTTGAACCCCCAAACATTATATATTTTTTTAAAGCAAAGGCCCTACAGATTAAAATGGTGGGTGTTTAATTTTTTTTTAACACAGTATTTGCGCAGCAATTTTTCAAACGCATTTTTTGGGGGAAAAACACACTTTTTTAATTTTAATGCACTAAAACACACTATATTGCCCAAATGTTTGATGAAATAAAAAATATGATCTTAGGCCGAGTACATGGATAGCAAACACAACATGCTTTAAAATTGCGCACAAACGTGCAACAGCGACAAACTACATACATTTTTAAAAGCCTTTAAAAGCCTTTACATTAGATTTACAGAGGAGGTCTACTGCTAAAATTACTGCCCTCGATCTGACCTTCGCGGTGATACCTCACATGCATGGTGCAATTGTTGTTTACATATGACGCCAGACCGACCCTTGCGTTCGCCTTTGCGCGAGAGCAGGGAGGGACAGGGGTGTTTTTTTTTTTTTTAATTTTTAATTTTGCTTTTTTATTTTATTTTTAAACTGTTCCTTTCAT
The DNA here is from genome assembly GCF_042186555.1 of Aquarana catesbeiana. Taxonomy (NCBI): domain Eukaryota; kingdom Metazoa; phylum Chordata; class Amphibia; order Anura; family Ranidae; genus Aquarana; species Aquarana catesbeiana. Next base: position 93,831,757 of record NC_133336.1, on the reverse strand, counting down.
TTTTTTTTTTTTTTAATCATTTTTATTGTTATCTCAGTGAATGTAAATATCCCCTATGATAGCAATAGGTAGTGACAAGTACTCAAAATTGGGGTCTATTAGACCCTAGATCTCTCCTCTGTCCACAACGCATCTGACCACACCAAGATCGTTGTGATAAAATGCTTTCCCAATTTTTCAATAGCGCTGTTTACATCCAGCGAAATCTAATGCCCCGTACACACGGTCGGACATTGATCAGACATTCCGACAACAAAATCCTAGGATTTTTTCCGACAGATGTTGGCTCAAACTTGTCTTGCATACACACGGTCACACAAAGTTGCCGGACAATCCGATCATTCTGAACGCGTTGACGTAAAACACGTACGTCGGGACTATAAACGGGGCAGTAGCCAATAGCTTTCATCTCTTTATTTATTGGAATCGATAGGGAATAAGTACAGCGCTGCTCCGATGGTGTTATAAAGATGGTTACACAATAAGCAGCTAACACACCTCTAAGACACAGGTAGAAGTAAATTAACAAAAAATATATATAGTGTAGCGCTGTGTGTGTAAATGGTAAAGGGTATAAAAACAGTGGGTTAGGCTCGAGCCATCTCTTAATGGCCAGCAAATAGACAGAAAATACTTCAAAATTAAATAAAAGTGACTCAATACAATCAAAAGTGCACTATATGTTATAAAATGACATGTAAATTATAATAATTACAACAAACCAGTGATTAATGGTGAACAAGAACAAATTATATATAGATAAAAGTTCAGCCAAAAGAGTCCATAAATATTAGAAAATGTGTTCCTGATAAAAATCAAAAACCACCACCGAAAGGTCTCTGAGGGTCAACTGGTGAAAACAACGATGGAAAGCTTCTGGTAGATGAAAAGGTAGAGCACCAAAATTAAATGAGACGTCTAAATATAAGACAGGACCATCACCAGAGTATCTGAGGAGGCTTACCAGAAGCAGGGGACTTGAAAAGACATACGTCTTACAAGTCTCAGAAAGCTTAATGAGCCGCCAGGGCTGGCAAGATGGATCATCGGGTGTCCACAACTTCAAATGGGGGGAAAGGAAAATCCATGCACAGCTTCAACCGTCCAAACGTTTCAACAGGCCAACCGGATGTTTTTAAAAACCATGAGAGAACTCTGGTCTGTGTATCAGCCTTAGGGCTCTTTATTTATTCTGAGCATGCGTGGCACTTTGTGCGTCGGATTTGTGTACACACGATCGGAAATTCCGACAACGGATTTTGTTGTCGGAAAATGTTATAGCCTGCTCTCAAACTTTGTGTGTTGGAAAATCCGATGGAAAATGTGTGATGGAGCCTACACACGGTCGGAATTTCCGACAACAAGGTCCTATCACACATTTTTCGTCGGAAAATCCGACCGTGTGTTACGGGGCATAAGTCATGAAATGCTCATAGCTTCCGGTTTCTTAGGCCATAGAGATGATTGAAGTCATTCTGGTCTCTGATCAGCTCTATTTTAAAATAGCTCAAGATATAGTCAAAACATTTAGATGGCCCAACATAAGGCCCAAATTACAATTATACATACAAAAATGAGCATAACTTAGTTGTAATCGGCAACACGGAACATCTTATGAAAAAGAAAAACTTAATCAAACAGTGGATCGGGACAAAGTGTATTCAGTCCCTGCACTGTGCAATGGCTGGGAAGTAGAGAATCTTCTGATAAGTAGCACCTGCGGATAAGGAGGGATCGCCCAGCCCGGGCACACCTAATAGGATCTTCCTGTGCCCCAGCAGGGTCCCCCCCCTCCCATCTTTGGCTACACCCCGCCCTAGAACTTAACAAGGATGGCCCCTGTTTGTCACAGATAAAGTGTCACTTTTCCAGACAGGTTTTTACTGTTGCCGATTTAGCTAAAAAACTATCAACCAATGTTAAGACCTTTTGTCTAACTGTACTTAAAAAGATTATGGAAGAAGAGGGGAAAGAAAAGAGAAAGAGGAATAGGATGGGGGAGGGGAAGTAATGGGAACATATGCCTGACTTTAGCTGGAAGTTACAGATGTGTCATGGGGAACCCCAGCCACTAGGGGTATTCCACAATATGCTGCCCAAGGTGTCCATACGGTTTCAAACCTGTGGGACGTGTCTGACAGGATGCTGGCTAATTTTTCTTGGGTCATTATCCATGAAATCTTGCGCTGTATAGCTAGAAAGGATACCTTTGGTTGTTTCCATGCTCTGGCTATGGTGAGTTTCGCACCTATGAGCATGAAGTGGATCAACTTACGGTTAGGTTTAGAGATATGGGGGATATGGGCATTTAGAAGGGCTACCGATGCAGACCTGGGGACCTCGCATTTAGTGACTTTGTAAATTAAGTTAAAGAGTTTCCTCCAAATTGGTCTGATTTTAGGGCATTCCCACCAGACCTGTGCCATCGAGCCCAGAAGCTGGCAGCCCCTGAAACAATTGGGGTCAGCTGTGGGGTATATAGCTGCGAGCCTGGTGGGGGTCATGTACCACCTCATGAGAACTTTTAAATTCGCTTCCATGAGTGAAGTGTTTATAATGCCTTGAAAGGCTTTAGAGCCAGCCGTCTGCCAAGTCCCCAGGTCCTACTCATGTTGGAGGTCAGCCTTCCAGGCCTTCATATAAGTAGATTTCTCTGTCGGATGGGTGAGAGACGAGTAGATGATTGATATGCCACCCCTCTGCCCCATGGCCTGTCCACACCAGAGCTCGGAATATGTAAATTTGGGGGGGGGAGTGGTTTTTCCACCCAGATTTTGCGTAGAAAGTATGAGATCTGTCCGAACCGGAATTTCTCAGAATTTGGGAGATCCAGGTTGTTTATACAATGGCTTAGGGTGAACGGGCCTTTGGCAGTGAAAAAGTGACCTATGCGGTATAGGCCTTTGTCGAGCCACCATTTAAAGGCTTTAATATCCAGTCCAGGAGGTAAGTTTGGGTTATGGAAAATGTGGGCTAGGGGTTGTCCCTTAGACGTTAGGGATGGGAGATTGCGGATACCATCCCATAGTCTGAACTAGTGGGAGAGGGAAGGCGACATAATTGGTGGTCTTCATTTTTGAGGGCACCGGAGAAGATAATCGAGTGTGTGTAGGGGTGTAGCCTGCCTTTCTATCTGGACCCAGTCAGGTTTTTCTAGTCTTGTGTATACTGTAGAGAGTTGGGCCAGTCTGGCTGCTAGGAAATATTTGCAGAGATGAGGTAAACCTACCCCGCCCTTTCTTCTATGAAGATATAGAGTGTGTTGGGGAATTCTGTATCCTGAGTTGCCCCAGATAAATTTCAGGATTTTACTTTGTAAAGATCGCAAGTGGTCCTTTCGGATTGAAATGGGGAGAGATCTAAATAGGTACAGGATTCTAGGCAAAAGTGTCATTTTAATTGAATTTATTCTACCCATCCAGGAGAGTTCGTATCTGGCCCAGGTTTTCAGGTCTGCTTGCAATTTTTTATATAGAGGAGGGTAGTTGTTAGCGTAAAGGGATTCTATCGGAGCTGTGAGGGTGACCCCTAGGTATTTGATAGATTTGGGGCTCCATTCAAACTTAAAGGATTGTTGGAGGAGGGAGACTGTGGATGGCGGAAGGGATACGTTTAAGGCCTGAGATTTAGAATAGTTTACTGTGAGCCCAGAGATTTTAGAGAATTCCACTAGAGTTTTATGTAGGTTTGGTAGGGAGGTGACGGGAGAGGTCAAGAACAGGAGGATATCGTCTGCGAATAATCCACACCTGTGGGTCCGGTCCCCGCATGTTACCCCCTGAATGTCCTTGTTCTGTCGAATAGTTGTAGCTAGGGTCTCTATTGCTATGGCGAATATAATTGTGGAAAGCGGGCAGCCTTGTCTAGCACCTCTAGCTATGTCAAACGGAGTTGAGTAATAGCCTTGTAAGTGAATTAGGGCTTTGGGTGAAGAGTATAGGGCTTGCAGCACTCCCATGAAACGTGAGCCAAAGCCCCATCTCTCGAGGAGGGAAAATAGATATGGCCAGGACATGGAGTCAAAGGCCTTTTGTAGGTCAAGGACCAGCATAAAGCCTTGATGTTTAGGACCCCCTTCCCAATTGGATTGTAGTATGGATATAAGGTCCACTGCTCTTCTCACCTGGTCTGGACCTTGTCTGCCTGGTATAAATCCCACCTGGTCCCTGTGAATATATTTACTTATAAATGAGGAAAGTCGATCTGCTAAAATTTTAGTTAGTATTTTGAGATCATTATTGATGAGAGAAATGGGGTGGTAGCTACCAACATCTTCTGGGTTTTTGTCTGGTTTTGGTATGACCGTAATATATGCAGTATTAAGCTGAGCCTCTAAGGGGCCACCCCGTGTTTTGGAGTTGAAAAACTTTGTCATATGCGGGGTGAGAGTGTCTAAAAAGGATTTATAATATGGGACCAATAGGCCATCAGGCCCCGGTGCAGAGCCCGTGTGAAGACCCTTGATGACCACCGCCACCTCTTCCTCCTGAAAGGGAGCCTCAAGGATGTCTCTATGTTCGGGTTCTAGGGATGAGATGTTTATACCATCTAAGAATTCAGTTACCGCATTCTCAGGTGGCTGTGGGGGGAGCTATATAGGTCAGAGTAAAATTTCTGGAAAGCCTCCAATATTTTGGCTGGATTATCAGTGGGGTCTTGGCCCGCAATGCGTATCTTGGGGAAAGCAGAGATCCGTGGCTTAGGGGATAGTTTGGCTGCCAGCATTGAGCTGATCTTATCCTTTTGTGTGTAGAATTTATTACTGCTCCAGCGGAGCGATTTTTCCACTGTCGTTGTGAGGGCGAGGTTGAGCTCTAATCGGAGCTTCTCTACTTGGGCAAGCAACGCTGGGGAGGGAGTCTTTTTGTGTTGTGTCTTCATGGTCCTGTATGACCTCTCCAGGCGCTCTATGTCCGCTTTGTGTTCTCTTTTAGTTTGCGTTGTAAGCTGTATAATCCTGCCTCTGATGAAGGCTTTGTGCGCTGCCCAAAGGGTCTCAGCTGATGTGCCCTCCACATTATTAAGTGAGAAATATTCTCGAAGTTCTCTGTTTAGTATTGTTTTGTGAATTGGATTAGATAGGATGGACTCATTGAGTCGCCAATGTCCCCTATTCACCTTAATATGACTCGAGCGGATATATACGAGCACCAGAGAGTGGTCAGACAGGACCGTATCTCTGATTTGTGATTTGAGGACTGCTGGAAGTGTGTTTGGGGGGACCAGAATGTGAAAATTCAAAGGTGTGCCACATGGTTGACGAAATAAGGTATAATGTCGTTAATAGGTACCATCATCCTGAATATGAATAAGGCAAAAAATGGGGTTGAAAGAGAAATCAGAGCAAGGGCCTCTCCAATTAGGTCCTGCCTCTTTCGGGAGAATTGGGACTATTACGGTACCAGAGGGATATGAACAGACTTTTTATAAAAGAATATAAGATTTATTTCAAGATAACAGTAAAAAGTCCTACACAGGACACATCATATACATTATCATGGATTAACTTACACAAAAACAGTCATTGTTACAGCATTGTTGACACTTGGTTGGTAAGACTAATGCCCACACAGGTGTATGGGAACAGGTTGTATAGTATAATACTTGCAGACGTGACCTCTACAGTTTCGCGGTCACAGCCGCTTCTTCAGGAGGCGTCTGATAGTATATAATCTACAAAAGTGAAAGAACAATATAGTATCAACACAACAAACGAAAAAAAAAATATATATATATATAATAAACAGATATCATAAGAAACACAGAATTAATATTGGAGGAAGTAATTTAAGTTTGAAAGTTGCACTCACCAACCTATAACCACAAGGGTTTTGGAGCGATACTGTGAGACGCCCTCAAGAGGCGTTCCCCCGGGGGCGAGCCAGGGAGGCAATTTGGGGTGATACTATTGTAAAGAAATACAATGAATGAAGATTTGTAATTTATAAACTATGGGTTCTACTTGAGAAACCACCCAGGTGTGTCAAGTGGGGAGACGAAAAAGGGGTGGAAAGGGGGGAGAGAGAGAACAAAAAATGGGGGGGGGATGGTGGCGGGGAGAACAAGGAAAGGAAAGAAGAAAAGGAACAGAAAAGAAAGGGAAAAAAAGAAGGGAAAGAGGGAGAGGAGAAAAATAAAAGGGAAGGAACGGAGGCGAGGGAAAAGAAGGGAAAGACGGGGGGGGGGGAGGAAAAAGAAAAAGGGGGGGGGGAGAGGGAAAGGAAAAAGCAAGAGGAAACGGGAAAGAGGGGAAGGGGAGAGGAGGCAAAAGAGGAGGGAAAATAAACCTGCCACCTATTTAAAAAAGTAGAAAAGGAACTATAACGAATGGGTTTTTTTTTTATCAATAAGGTATACCCACCGTTGCTGTATTGTTAAGAGCAAGATTCAAGAGCCAGTGACACCCAGAGTAAAGTGACTAATGGCCAGTGAGCCAGACCGCAATGCCATAGGGAGCCGCTGTAAGGAAGGTAAATGTATAAGGGGAAAAAATTAGAGGGTGGTTATAATAATTGGCATGGATTGCAAGGCATGCCAGATAATCAAGGGGGGGGAAAGGTATCATGGTAAAATGACAGTAGTCCCCATCTTTCCCATAACAGTATGTGGTAAGTACTTACAGGGGCTCCAAGTGGCGCTGATAAGTTGCTGGGTGTCTGCCTGTGAAGGTTAGCTGCCGAATCTGAGCTCCTTAAATGCCTCCAACCCGGAAGTTAAACAGCGATGAGAATAACAGCTGCTGTCTCTTCCGGGTCCGGTCCTCCACTGTTGCGCAGGCGCAGGAACTTAATCCAGCGCAGGCGCGCAGCTCAATAATGATTGGTGCCGAAGCATCAATCGAGAGAAGCAGCAGCTGGGCTCCGTGGAGCCCCGCCTGCTGCCGGAGGAACGCAAGCCCGCCTTAGGGGGAGAATTAACTCCTCACATCCCTCCAAACAAGTAGAGCAGGTGCAAGTAATAGTAATTGAATGGGTAAAGATAAAATAAAACAGGGAATAAACGGAACAGGGGAGGAATGCACGATCACCGGCAATGGGGGTATATGGGGACCCATGGCCAAGGATATGTGCATCACAGCCCCATACCAAGAGATATAGAACAAATCAATATGGTATACATAGCTATTATTTACAAAGCATGTTATGTACTGATAACCTGAAGTCAGCCACAAAGAAAACACATCAAGAAATGAATGATACATAGTGTGAACCACTATGTGTGGAGAGTCCACTTACAAGCAGTCATGGGGAGGACCCGATAGTGCATACAGAGATGGGGGGGGGGGGGAGAGGGAAGGGGGAGAGAACAGGTAAAACAAAATTTACAATTTTAGTCTAAAGCCATAAGTGTCTAGTATATTTTTGACATATGAAGAAGGCACTGGACAAATGTCCATAATAGGGGGTTTATTACGGCAGCGGCTGGTGGATCTGTTAGATAGTTATTCAAGAAAATACTTGTATGAGTGTGCCTCATACAAAGAGGCCGGACCTAATTGGAAAGGCCCTTGCTCTGATTTCTCTTGGGACCAGAATGTGGTCGATCCTTGCATAGGTATTGTGCGGGTGGGAGAAGTGGGTGTAGTCTTTTTTAGAGGGGTTAGATTCTCGCCAGACAACTGCCAGACCCCTCTCGTGGAGAAGCTTAGCGATTTTAAGGCTTACCCTAGTGGGTCTGGTAAATTGGGCCAATGGGGGTTTAGATTTGTCTAAACCCTGGTCGAATGCTACATTAGAGTCTCCCCCCCAGATGACTGTGCCCTCCAGTAGAGGGGTAAGGGTGTCTAAGATGAGGCGGAAAAATTTTTCTTGCCCTTTATTGGGACAGTAGTATGAGACTAGGGAGTACAAGTGTCCCCCATTTTTCCCTTGACCAGGAGGAACCTCCCATCCTGATCCCTAAGGTCTGAGAGGAATTCAAAATCACAGGATTTGGATAGAAGTATAGCGACGCCTCTGGTCTTATTGTCTGCGTTAGGGAGATGGATATGGGGGTATTGTGAGTGAATGAACTTTGAGTTGTATTGCCTAGGGAAATGGGTCTCCTGGAGCATAAGGATGTCGAGTTTAAGGGACTTGTAATAGTGAAATATTTTCTTTCTTTTGATGGGGAAATTAAGCCCTTGTACATTATGTGTGGCTACTTTGAGGGAGCTCTGTGTGGGGTCAGCCATGGAACCGAGGAAAGGCTCTATGCTCGTGTCTCCCGCCACTCACCCTTCGACGTTTTCTGACCGTCAGGTCTAGTTGGTTCCCCATAAGTTTCTTCAGCTTCCGGCAGGTTCCCCTTCTTGTAATGATGATGTGTACTGCAAAGAATAAACAGATGATATGCATGTGGGTTAGGTAGGGTTGTAGATAGGTAGGAGGGTAGAGAAAGAGGGAGGAAAGGTCTCCTAGTCTAGAGGAACTGTTCCCGGGGGGGAGAAGCCCCCCAAGAACTACTACCTAGTTTGGACAGGTAGGGCCAAACCCGTCCTCCAGAAACCAGCCGGAGTCTGACGGAGAGGTGTAGGCGCATGGGGCCCACCCCAGCCAGGGCGCCCCCAATGAATGAGGAAATTTAGTAAACCACAGCAACTGGGAACAATAAACTTAGGATGTGGGGTAATTGCCGGGGACTGGGTCCAGAACTCTTGGCCCTCCGGCTTCCCTCCTAAAGGGAGTCAAGGAGGGAGGGCCCATAAGTGGATGGTGTAGGGTCCCACCTTCACAGGGGGAACCCCACCCTCGCTCATGTAAAATTTTTAAGGACACATCTGAATAGAAACTTGGTATATATAGGAGAAATAGTCCAGTCCCCTGGCCCAGAAAGGATCTGGGTTCAAACTCAGGTGGATCAAAACGGACAGTTTGCGTCGCCCCGTTGATGATCAGGGTGGACCGTTGTCTTTAGCCTTCTTGATCTTCGTCCCGATCCACAGTGGGGATTGGGGGCTGGCGGGGGTCGGTCTCTTGGACGATCCTGTGTTGCTGTGGGAAGTGTCCATAGCTGCTTCTGGTGAGATGAAATGTAGGCGTAGGAGCAGTCTTTTGCCCTCAGGGTTGTTGGAGAATGAGTAATTCTTCCCGTTATCTGAGAACTTCATGGCGAAAGGGAAGGCCCACTTGTATTTAATGTCCCTTCTTGTCAGGGCTAGGAGAAGCGGTTTAAGAGATCGCCTGCGTTGCATAGTGGATGGTGAGAGGTCTGCATATATTTGGACAGGGTGTCTGTCAGGAAAAGCCTTCCTGTAAGCGTTCAAGTAATAGAAAGACTAGAAGGATGCCTGTGCACAGAAGTGCCGTCGGGCGCACGCGCATGCACAATAGCGCTAATAGCGGCGCATGGGCGCGCGCAGAAGCGCACGCGCCCCCTATGACAGCACTTGGCGCCGAAGATGTGCTATAAAAAGGGAACTGTTCCATTGTAGCCTTGCTGTCCGGTCTACTGTTACCTGTTTGGACTGTTCTTGACTATCCTGTTTGCTGCCTGCCCTGATCTCGGCTTTGGACTTTGACCATTCTTCTGGATTACCCTTCTGTACCTGATTTGCCCGCCTGTGTTCTGACCCGGTCTGCCTGTACCCTGCTGTCTGCATTCTGCTGCTGAACTACAGTACACCTCCCTGCTGTCTGCATCCTGCTGTCGAACTACAAGACACCTCCCTGCTGTCTGCATCCTGCTGCTGGACTACAGTACACCTCCCTGCTGTCTGCATCCTGCTGCTGGACTACAGTACACCTCCCTGCTGTCTGCATCCTGCTGTCGGACTACAAAACACCTCTCTGCTGTCTGCATCTTGCTGCTGAACTACAGTACACCTCCCTGCTGTCTGCATCCTGCTGCTGGACTACAGGACACCTCCCAGCTGACTACAGGATCCAGCCCTCTGCTCCAGTGTTCCAGTCAGGCACTTGTGCCCCTTTGTACTCTCGAGCCCCTGTCAACACTACCAGGGGTTCCCGAGTCAGAGGTATACGAGAGGCCGTTCCCTGCATTCTGGGCTCTACCTACCAGGTACGTGACAGTGTCCTTGGCACAGCACCTTGGGAGCAGACAGGGCCTGTCTCATTACCTCCTCTTTTACTGCGTAGAAGTGGGGTTTAGCGATAATGTCTCTTGGCGTTCCATCCTTTCTAGGGGGCCCTAGAGCTCTGTGGGCCCTGTCCAGCTCCAGGCGGTGTTGTGAGATATTTGGAATCAGGTTCTGGATCACATTTTGTACAGCTGCATGTACGTTAGTGATGTATTCAGGGAGGCCCCTGATCCAGATGTTATACCTTCTCGATTGGTTTTCCAAATCATCGATCCTGGACATGGCCACATCTAATTGATTCTGAAGTGTGTGCAAGTGATCCGTGTTTTGATTTGTATTCGCGATCGTTTGCTCCAGCCTATCTTCAATGGCTTCTATTCTAGAGCCAAGATTCTGAAAGTCTGCCTTTAAATCTCCTGTGATCTTAGCAGCAGTTTGGGATAAACCCCTGTCAAGGAGATCTGATAGTTTTTGATATGAGTCAGCTACTGAGAAGGCTGGTGCTGCAGCTAGGGGATCAGCATGGAGTGTGTCTGCATGTCTGGCTGTGTTAGGCCCCATGGGGGAGAGGACATAGTCCCGCATGAAGCGGCTTAGCAGCGATTCTGTGGAGGCTGGGGACGGAGTCAGGGCTTGTGGGTTACTCACATGAGTCATAGGGGTGTGTGGCAAGGTAGCAGGGGTGATCGTCGGTCATCTCCCAAGTCCTCAGCGCCGTGGACATGAGGCTTCAGTGCGGCCGCCATCTTAGATCCGCCGGCGGGATCAATAATGTTGAATTCCGGCCCAAGGTCCCTCCGTACTGCGGTACCAGGCATGGGGGGTTCCAGATTGTCTGGGGTGCTGCGGTGATCGCTAACTCCGTTCCCGGAGCGCTGTGTGCGGAGTTATGGGCTGGGCTGGGGTGTTGAGGAGCTGCTGGCTTAAGCCGCCATCTTCCGGGCTCTGCGCATGCGCTCAGAACCACTGCATTCTCAGGTTCCCTGTTGGGACAGGAGAGCCAGAGAAAACCATGGAAGATGGTGGGGGGGCAATCCCTCCCACTGCTTGTAAAAGCAGTGTAGAGGCTAATTAGCTGCTAGTATTGCTTTTACATGAAAGCTGACTACTGGCTGAAAAGAGTGATACCAAAATGATACCTAAACCCGCAGGCATCATTCTGGTATAACCACTCAAAGTTCAGCAACATACCAGTAGGTTGCTGGTCCTTGTTGGGCATTAGGGATGAGCCGAACACCCCCCGGTTCGGTTCGTACCAGAACCTGCGAACGGACCGAAAGTTCGCACGAACGTTAGAACCCCATTGACGTCTATGGGACTCGAACGTTCGAAATCAAAAGTGCTCATTTTAAAGGCTAATTTGCATGGTATTGTCCTAAAAAGGGTTTGGGGACCCAGGTCCTACCCCAGGGGACATGTATCAATGCAAAAAAAACGTTTAAAAACGGCCGTTTTTTCGGGAGCAGTGATTTTAATGATGCTTAAAGTAAAAAAAAAAAAAAGTGAAATATTCCTTTAAATATCGTACCTGAGGGGTGTTTATAGTATGCCTGTAAAGTGACGCGTGTTTCCCGTGTTTAGAACAGTCCCTGCACCAAATGTCATTTTTAAAGGAAAAAATCTCATTTAAAACTGCTTGTGGGTTTAATGTAATGTCGGGTCCTGGCAATATGGATGAAAATCAGTGAGACAAACGGCATGGGTACCCCCCAGTCCATTACCAGGCCCTTTGGGTCTTGTATGGATATTAAGGGGAACCCCGCACCCAAATTAAAATAAGGAAAGGTGTGGGGCCACCAGGCTCTATATACTCTGAACAGCAGTATACAGGCTGTAGGTTTGTTGTTAAGTAGAATCTCTTTGTAATTTTGAACGGGTACATTTTTAACATGTTTAGCTCCAGCCAAAAAATCTTTTTTAAGCTTTTTGGAAAACATAGGGAAGGGTTATCACCCCTGTGACATTTGTTTTGCTGTCTTTCCTCCTCTTCAGAAGATTTCACCTCACTTTTTGTCCCAATGGATTGGAAAGCATCAGTGGAAAGGAGAAATGTTTTTCCCATATTAACTCTTACAGGAGAGAATTTCCCTTCCTAGGGGTAGATTTATTCTCACTTCCTGTTGTCTCCTTCCGTTTGCAAGTAGGAGTCGTTTGTAAGTTAGTTGTTTGAAAGTAGGGTCCTGCCCTATATACTCAGCAGAAATTTGGGCCTTAGGTGTTGCTGTGGCCACAACACTGTAAGCCCTCACAGGGCTCTGCTGTGAAATATTAGATCAAGAATTGTAATTACATGCCCCTGTTGAACAGGAGCTGAAAAATTAGGCCTTAGGCACTGGTGCTGGTGCCACAACACTGCAACCCCTCACAGACACTCTAGTTGGAATGCAGGAACGAGCCCTGCTGCAAAGTATTGCATCAAAAATTGTAATTACACACCCATGTTAAACAAGGGCTGAAAAATTGGGCCTTAGGCACTGGTGCTGGTGCCACAACACTGCAACCCCTCACAGACACTCTAGTTGGAATGCAGGAACGAGCCCTGCTGCAAAGTATTACATCAAAAATCGTAATTACAGGCCCCTGTTAAACAGGGGCTGAAAAATTGGGCCTTAGGCACTGGTGGTGGCGCCCAGAACCAAAAATGCTCTTACAAGCTATCAGCGTGATGATTGAGGAGGAAGAGGATAATTACTCAGGAATAGTCACTCAGCATCAGCATAGGCAGTCTTTGAAGGGATCTGAGATTTCAAAAAAAATTATTCAGTTACATCAGCATCAGGTGCTTGGTAGCTGGTGGTGATCCAAGACTCATTCATTTTTATGAAGGTCAGTTGATCGACCGAGTCAGTGGACAGACGCACCCTGTGATCGGTTACCACGCCTCCAGCAGCACTGAATGTGCGTTCCGAAAGAACGCTGGATGCAGGACAGGCCAGTAGCTCAATTGCATACTGTGCAAGCTCTGGCCAGTGATCCATCCTCAAGACCCAGTAACCCAGAGGATTTTCGGTGGGAAAGGTGTCCAAGTCTGATCTTGCCCCTAGGTATTCCTGCACCATGTAAAACAGACGCTGGCGATGGTTGCTGGAACCGATCATACCTTGGGGCTGCGGACCAAAAAATTGTCTGAACGCATCGGTCAGACGGCCACCTTCTCCACCGCTCCTTCTTTGACTGACCGAAGCCTCAGCAACACGTTGTCCAGAAACAGGAGTTTGTAACCTCCCAGTCTCTGGGAACGCGTTGCACAGACCTTTCTGCAAGGCCTCCCGAAGATGTTTCATCCTCTGCTCCCTCTGCGATGGCAAGATAAGGTCCGCAACCTTACCCTTGTAACGTGGATCAAGGAGGGTTGCCAGCCAGTATTGGTCCTTCTCCTTGATACCACGAATACGAGGATCCTTACGCAGGCTTTGCAGGATCAGGGCAGCCATGCAGCGTAGGTTTGCTGAGGCATTCGGTCCGGAGTCCTCTGGGTCACTAAGGACGACATGGTCCGCAGCCACCTCCTCCCAGCCACATACAAGTCCATGTGTTTCTTGGGACTGATCCCTTAAAGACTGCTGCTGATGCTGAGTGCCAGGCTCCACCTCCATACTGACACAATCTTCCTCCTCCTCCTCCTCCTCTTCCTCCTCGTCCTCTTCCTGTGTGATCGGCGGGCACGCAGGAACACTGTCTGGATAAAGGGGGCCTTGAGAGCTAAGGAAGTCCTCCTCTTCCTGCCTCTGTTCTGCCTCAAGTGCCCTGTCCATTATTCCATGCAGCGTGTGCTCCAACAGGTGGACAAGGGGGACAGTGTCACTGATGCATGCACTGTCACTGCTCACCATCCTCGTGGCCTCCTCAAATGGTGACAGGACAGTGCATGCATCCCTGATCATGGCCCACTGGCGTGGGGAAAAAAAAACAAGCTCCCCTGACCCTGTCCTGGTGCCATACTCGCACAGGTACTCATTGATGGCCCTCTGCTGCGTGTGCAGCCGCTGCAGCATGGCCAACGTTGAGTTCCACCTGGTGGGCATGTCACAGATTAGGCGGTTCTTGGGCAGGTTAAACTCCTTTTGGAGGTCCGTCAGCCGAGCACTGGCATTATATGACCGGCGGAAATGCACACAGACTTTCCTGGCCTGCCTCAGGACATCCTGTAAGCCCGGGTACCTGCCCAAGAACCGCTGCACCACCAAGTTAAGGACGTGAGCCAAACAGGGCACATGGGTCATTTGTCCCTGTCGGAGGGCAGAGAGGAGGTTGGTGCCATTGTCGCAAACCACCATTCCTGCCTTAAGTTGGCGTGGCGTCAACCACCTCTGAACCTGCCCCTGCAGAGCTGACAGAACCTCTGCCCCAGTGTGGCTCCTGTCCCCCAAGCACACCAGCTCAAGCACCACATGGCATCTTTTGGCCTGCGTACTTGCGTAGCCCCTTGAACGACTACGGAGCACTGCTGGTTCCGAGGAAGAGGCCATGGAGGAAGAAGAAGAGGAGGGGGTGGAGGAGAGAGGTGTGTCACAATCATTAGCATTTTGGAGGCGTGGTGGCGAAACAACCTCCAACACTACTGCACCTTGTCCTGCATCCTTCCCAGCTGCCAGCAGAGTCACCCAATGCGCCGTGAAACTTAGGTAACGTCCCTGTCCATGCCTGCTGGACCATGAGTCAGCGGTAATATGCACCTTACCGCTGACCACCCTGTCCAGCGGGCATGGACATTGCCTTCCACATGCTGGTAGAGAGCCGGAATCGCCTTCCGTGAGAAAAAGTGGCGTTTGGGTACCTGCCACTGAGGAACTGCACATTCCACAAACTCACGGAAGGGGGCAGAGTCTACCAACTGAAAAGGCAGCAGTTGAAGTGCTAGCAATTTTGCCAAGCTAGCATTCAACCGCTGGGCATGTGGATGGCTGGGAGCAAACTTCTTTCGGCGGTGCAGCAGCTGGGGCAGGGAAATTTGCCTGGTACAATCTGACGTCGGTGTACCAAAATCAGATTGCCCACAAGTACGTGGCTGTGACACACCTAATTCTACACCTTCATTCCTCTCAGTGTAGGTCTCAGAGAGGACTGAAGGTCTAGTGGGGTTGGAAATCTCAGCTGATGAGGAGCAAGCAGAGGTCCTCTTTGTTCTTTGGTGTGGGTCTTTTAGATACGCTTGCCAACGAACTGCATGGCAGGTCAACATATGTCTGGTCAAGCATGTGGTACCCAAGCGGGAGATGTTTTGGCCACGCGAGATACGCTTGAGACATATGTTGCAAATAGCAGCGGTGCGATCTGATGCACTCGTCTCAAAAAAGGCCCACACCAAAGAACTTTTTGAATAACGCGCAGAGACTGCAGCGCCCTGCACATGTGGAGCTTTGGGGTGTGATGCAGTCAATGTGCTGCCCTTAGGCTGGCCCCTGGAGGGCATCCTGCCTCGTTGGTGATGTGCCGCCTCCTCCTCCTCCTCCTCCTCCTCTCTCCTATCAGGCACCTACGTTGAGTCAGTGACCTCATCATCCCCTCCCTCCTCATCACTGGAGCAAACCTGGCAGTATGCTGCAGCAGGGGGAGCATGACTGCCAGATTGCTGTCCTTCTTGGGCACCCCTCTGTCCGTGCTCGTGTTACTGCCTTCATCGAGCTCAGTATCATCATCAGAGCCTTCCAAACGCTGGGCATCCTCCTGGAGCATGTACCCAACACTGTGGTCAAACAGTTTGAGGGACTCCTCAGGAGGACATGGTGGGGCTAGGGAAGGAGTCACTGATGACATTGAGCCGAGGGAAGAGGCCGCTGCTTTGCCAGACAAAGTACCCTGGGCATGGGTGAGAGAGGATGAGGAGGATGAGGACGGCTTGGTCATCCACTCGACCAAGTCTTCCGCATGTTGCGGCTCAACATGGCCAGCTGCCGAAAAAAAGGCCAAGCGTGTCCCATGGCCACGTGCTGATGAGGATGCACCGTCTCCACGACCAGCACTAGACACAGAGCCTGCTTGCCCTCTCTTATTGGCTTGTGACTGTCTGCCTCTCCTTCTTGGCCTTCCAGACATACTAATAGCCTGTAGCTGCACTAAGCTGGGATATATATATATATATATATATATATATATATATATATATATATGTACTAATACTGCAGCTAGCAAAATCAACTGCCTGCCTGTAGTATGAGAACACCACCAACCTTCTACAGGTAGCTTTAGCTGAACACTGTGAGGTGGACGCACCCCACTAACTTGTAGGTTTAGCAGAACACTGTGAGCAGGACGCACCCCACTAACTTGTAGGTTTAGCAGAACACTGTGAGCAGGACGCACTGCACTAACTGTAAATAGTCTAGCTGCCTGACTGTGGTACTAATAGGATCAAAAGAACACCAGCAATTTTCTTCAGGTAGCTGTATTTACTGTAACAAGACAAGCCTGCCTGTCAGTAAGAAGATAACAGAAACGGATCTAGCTGAACACTGTGAGCAGGACGCACCCCACTAGCTTGTAGGTTTAGCTGAACACTGTGAGGTGGACGCACCCCACTAACTTGTAGGTTTAGCTGAACACTGTGAGCAGGACGCACCCCACTAACTTGTAGGTTTAGCAGAACACTGTGAGCAGGATGCACTGCACTAACTGTAAATAGTCTAGCTGCCTGACTGTGGTACTAATAGGATCAAAAGAACATCAGTCATTTTCTTTAAAATACTGTAACAAGACAAGCCTGCCTGTCAGTAAGAAGATAACAGGAACGGATCTAGCTGAACACTGTGAGCAGGACGCATCCCACTAGCTTGTAGGTTTAGCTGAACACTGTGAGGTGGACGCACCCCACTAACTTGTAGGTTTAGCTGAACACTGTGAGCAGGACGCACCCCACTAACTTGTAGGTTTAGCAGAACACTGTGAGCAGGACGCACTGCACTAACTGTAAATAGTCTAGCTGCCTGACTGTGGTACTAATAGGATCAAAAGAACACCAGCAATTTTCTTTAAAATACTGTAACAAGACAAGCCTGCCTGTCAGTAAGAAGATAACAGGAACAGATCTAGCTGAACACTGTGAGCAGGACGCACCCCACTAGCTTGTAGGTTTAGCTGAACACTGTGAGGTGGATGCACCCCACTAACTTGTAGGTTTAGCTGAACACTGTGAGCAGGACGCACCCCACTAACTTGTAGGTTTAGCAGAACACTGTGAGCAGGACGCACTGCACTAACTGTAAATAGTCTAGCTGCCTGACTGTGGTACTAATAGGATCAAAAGAACACCAGCAATTTTCTTTAAAATACTGTAACAAGACCAGCCTGCCTGTCAGTAAGAAGATAACAGGAACGGATCTAGCTGAACACTGTGAGCAGGACGCACCCCACTAGCTTGTAGGTTTAGCTGAACACTGTGAGGTGGACGCACCCCACTAACTTGTAGGTTTTGCTGAACACTGTGAGCAGCACGCACCCCACTAACTTGTAGGTTTAGCAGAACACTGTGAGCAGGACGCACTGCACTAACTGTAAATAGTCTAGCTGCCTGACTGTGGTACTAATAGGATCAAAAGAACACCAGCAATTTTCTTCAGGTAGCTGTATTTACTGTAACAAGACAAGCCTGCCTGTCAGTAAGAAGATAACAGAAATGGATCTAGCTGAACACTGTGAGCAGGACGCACCCCACTAGCTTGTAGGTTTAGCTGAACACTGTGAGGTGGACGCACCCCACTAACTTGTAGGTTTAGCTGAACACTGTGAGCAGGATGCACCCCACTTACTTGTAGGTTTAGCAGAACACTGTGGGCAGGACGCACTGCACTAACTGTAAATAGTCTAGCTGCCTGACTGTGGTACTAATAGGATCAAAAGAACACCAGTAATTTTCTTTAAAATACTGTAACAAGACAAGCCTGCCTGTCAGTAAGAAGATAACAGGAACGGATCTAGCTGAACACTGTGAGCAGGACGCACTGCACTAAATGTAAATAGTCTAGCTGCCTGACTGTGGCACTAATAGGATCAAAAGAACACCAGTAATTTTTTTCAAAATACTGTAACAAGACAAGCCTGCCTGTCAGTAGGAATATAACAGGAACGGATCTAGCTGAACACTGTGAGCAGGACGCACTGCACTAAATGTAAATAGTCTAGCTGCCTGACTGTGGCACTAATAGGATCAAAAGAACACCAGTAATTTTCTTCAAAATACTGTAACAAGACAAGCCTGCCTGTCAGTAGGAATATAACAGGAACGGATCTAGCTGAACACTGTGAGCAGGACGCACTGCACTAAATGTAAATAGTCTAGAAGATAATAGGAACGGATCTAGCTAAACTGAATACAGTGTATATATATATATATATGCAACACCTGGGATGCATATATATACACAATACACTTTAAGTGCAGCTAACTGACTGACTGTCCTGCCTAATCTAGCTAACTCAAATGAAATGACACTGTCTCTCTCTCTCTCTAAACACACCGGAACACACTGCACAGGGCCGCCGTGCAGGCGGCCTTATATAGTGTGGGGCGTGTACTAAATCCCCTGAGCCATAATTGGCCAAAGCCTCCTTGGCTTTGGCCAACTATGGCTCTCTGTTAAGGCGGCGCTGTGATTGGCCAAGCATGCGGGTCATAGTGCATGCTTGGCCAATCATCAGCAAGCAATGCACTGCGATGCCGCAGTGAATTATGGGCCGTGACGCGCCACACGAATTTGGCGCGAACGGCCCATATCGTTCGCAATTCGACGAACGATCGAACAGCCGATGTTCGAGTCGAACATGGGTTCGACTCGAACACGAAGCTCATCCCTATTGGGCATATATTGTAATCTGTTTTTTTCATGCAGCCTGTGGGCTGAACGAAAAAAAGAGATTGATCGGTGGGTATGACCAGTAATGTATAAAAAAATTACATACCTGAAAAGCAAACATGATAAAACATAACAACAATAAAACATTGCAGAATAGAATACAGTAAAAAAGAGCAGAACAATAGAGAGAGAAGAGAGAGAGAGAACAATAAAACGACAACTATTTTTTTTTAATATATATTTTTTTGTGTTTTTTTTTTTTTTTTTTTTTTTTACACTTTTATTTGTAACTGTAACTGTAACGGTTTGGTTCCAGGTTTGGGTCTCTCAAAATGTGATGGCATCTTGGGAGACCCTGTGAAAGTGTGTCCTAGTCTGTGCAGTGCTGTACCCTACGCTAAAACTCCACTAGTGTATGGTAGCGTTCAAAACATTCACCAATGCAAAGACCAGGATTGTCAGGACAGGAGGGACAATAATAGCAGGTGTCACGCCAATATCCGTGCATGCTACAGACACGACATCTTCTTTTGGGGGGCTCGTTGGGTAGGGGTACTTGGGAGGACATACGGAAAATGCCTCTCATGCAGCCGGCTTACTGCATTTGGATTGGGAAGGTGAGGTGGAGCACCGTCTGGAAACAGAAGGGCTCTGACAATCTCTTTCTGGAATTTAAGGAAGGATCCAGTCTGTCTTGAAGCTCTGTATAGCACATGAGCGTTCAGCAAAGCCAATTGAAATAAGTATACAGACACTTTTTTATACCAGCATCTGGCCTTATGGGCAACTAGGTACGGGCTAACAACTGGTCGTTGAGGTCCACCCCTCCCATATTTTGGTTATATTCGTGGACACAGAGGGGTTTCTCCACAACACCAGTCGCCGTAGGAATTTGGACCGTCGTGTCTGCATGAAGGGAGGACAGAACAAAAACATTCTTATTATCCCTCCACTTCACAGTGAGCAAGTTTTTCCACTTCAAGCAGGCTCTCTCCCCCAGCCTAAGAGGGGAATCTACAAGCCTCTGGGGTAAGCCCCGGCGATTAGATCGCACGGTGCCACATGTGCCAATCTGATGATCAAACAAGTGACTAAAAAGTAGCACGCTGGTGTAATAATTGTCCACATACAAATGGTACCCCTTTCTGAATAAGGGTGACACCAAGTCCCACACAATCTTGCCAGCGCTCCCTATGTAATCTGGGCAGATCGGCAGCTCTACATGACTATCTCTTCTCTTGTAAACCAAAAAACTATATGTATAGCCTGTGTCCCTGTCACAGAGCTTATACATCTTGACCCCGTATCTGGCTCATCCCTAGTTGCCATCATAAGGTACTGAGGAGCTGCTTCTAATGACCAAACCTACAGAATATAACCAAGTCTTCTTGTCATTCTTTCTGGCCCTTCTAATCACAAGATTATTAACTGGAGTTTACAGGCTCAAACTTTCTTTCATCCTAAAGTGAGTCTTTCAATCTGGAAACCAACTATAAAGCAGCATTTACATATACTGTATTTACCCAAATCATATGGCCCAGATTAGGGATGGGCCGAACACCCCCTTGTTCGGTTCGCATCCAGGACATGCGAACAGGCAAAAAAATTAGTTCGAACACGCGAACACCATTAAAGTCTATGGGACACAAACATGAAAAATCAAAAGTGCTAATTTTAAACGTTAATATGCAAGTTATTGTCATAAAAAGTGTTTGGGGACCCGGGTCCTGCCCCAGGGGACATGTATTAATGCAAAAAAAAGTTTTAAAAATGGCCGTTTTTTTGGGAGCAGTGATTTTAATAATGCTTAAAGTGAAACAATAAAAGTGAAATATTCCTTTAAATTTCGTACATGGGGGGCTGTCTATAGTATGCCTGTAAAGTAGCACATGTTTCCCGTGTTTATAACAGTCCGAGAGCAAAATGACATTTCTAAGGGAAAAAAAAGTCATTTAAAAGTGCTAGCGCTGGTGCCGGCTATTAATGAATTGTCAGTCCCGACAATACACATAAAAGTCATTGAAAGCCATTGAAAAATCTGGTATGGATATTAAGGGGAACTCCGCGCCAAAATTTTTTTGTAAAATGGCGTGGGGTTCCCCCAAAAATCCACACCAGACCCTTATTCCAGCATGCAACCTGGCAGGCTGCAGCAAAAAAGGGGGGGACAAGAGAGCGCCCCCCCTCCTGAACTGTACCAGGCCACATGCCCTCAACATGGGAAGGATGTCCCCATGTTCATGGGGACAAGAGCCTCATCCCCACAACCCTTGTTGAGGGCATGTGACCTGGTATGGTTCGGGAGGTGGGGGGCGCTCTCTCGTCCCCCCCTCTTTTCCTGCGGCCTGCCAAGTTGCATGCTCGGATAAAGGTCTGGTTTGGATTTTTTGGGGAACCCCACGCCATTTTTTTCTTATCTTTTTCTTATCTGATTTCCGCTTAATATCCATACCAGACCTGAAGGACCTGGTAATGGAATTTTGGGGGACTTTCAATGGCTTTTATGTGTATTGTCGAGACCAACAATTCATTAATAGCCGGCACTAGCGCTAGCACTTTTAAATTACTTTTTTTCCTTTAGAAATGTCATTTTGCTCTTGGACTGTTATAAAGACAGGAAACATGTGCTACTTTACAGGCATACTATAGACACCCCTCAGGTACGAAATGTAAAGGAATATTTCACTTTTATTGTTTCACTTTAAGCATTATTAAAATCACTGCTCCTGAAAAAATGTCCGTTTTTAATTTTTTTGCATTGATACATGTCCCCTGGGGCAGGACCTGGGGCAGGACCCAGGTCCCCAAACACTTTTTATTACAATAACTTGCATATTAACCTTTAAAATTAGCACTTTAGATTTCTCCCATAGAATTTTAAAGGGTGTTCAGCGGCTTTTCGAATTTGCCACGAACACCCCAAATTGTTCGCTGTTCAGTGAACGGGCGAACAGCCAATGTTCGAGTCGAACTCATGCTCGACTCAAACAGATAGCCCATCCCTAGCCCAGATGATTGGGTTTTCAAGTAACATGGCCAGTGGTGATGCAAACTTGTGAACTTGTACCTACAAGTAAGCTAACAATAAGACTTACCTGTAGATACAATGAATATCTTCTAAATGTGCACCATTTAAGAAATATTCACATTGGCAATAGCTAATGACATAACCTACATATGTGCAGTGAGGACATACAGAGTGTGCCATGGGATGCAGAGTGTGAGAGTGATGTCATCCTGGCCATTCAAATGGCCGTAGCCTGCGAACATGGAAGGATGACCTGGTGAAAATTTGAAGCCCCGGCATCGGTAACACTGTGGTGCTGGAGGGGCTTTGTTTGAAAGGTAAGTATGGGGCACATACTAGCACATTATGACATAAACCTGCAGGGTGGTCAATTTTTTTTTCCAGTCTACTACTGCTTTTAGGCTTCGCTCACATCTCCATGTTCTGAATCATGAGTGGAATCGCAGAGAATCTGCCCGCAATTTGAAATAGTGGCAAATCGCGGGATGCCCCTGCATTCCCTGTCACTTTCTTTTTTTTTTTGCTACTTCAGCGTTTCCAGTGAGAGCATTTAAATCACCATTTATGGCTCATTTTTTTCCCATCTCGTTACCGTCACATCATAGTAGCAGAGATGTGGCTTTTTTTTTTATTTTCTATTCATTTTAAAAAAACTTTATTTATTCTTTACAAAATTTAGAAATCCCTCTACTGTCACTAAGCTCCAATATGCAACTTAAATTCCCATGCACCAAGAGCCCCCTCCCCCTGCCTGCAGTCGTGCTTCCAGTAAACCATGCATTCATTACATGAACTTCTCAGCAAAACTACCTGTTTTTTTGAAGGATATCCACTTCGCCCACTTTGCTCCATCCAGATCCTCTTCCATCTCTAACCTAGTATCTTCAACCCCTCCCACCTCTAAGATATAGGTTTCATTAACCCTTATTTACCACTCTCGGATACTTGGGCCCTCAGCCTCTTGCCTTTTTTTGGAATTAAACTTTTCGGCGCATTTAGAAGTACCGGCGTTGGAGATGCATTATACTTGCTAATATGACCTTCAGTCCCGTGGAACAAGCACACCCAGGGGTCCTCCCTGATCTCAGTACCCATTATCTCATGTATTATCTTTAGCACATCCTGCCAGAATTTTTTAATAATTGGGCACTCCCACCAGAGGTGGGCCATAGTTCCCCTAATGGAGCACCCCCTCCAACAATTCCCAGAAATTTCCGGTTGCAACCTATTTGTTCTATCTGGTGTCGTATACCATCTGGCTAGGCATTTGAAATTTGATTCTATCATTCTCGTGTCTACTGCTGATTTATGTGTTGCATTTAGAATGGCCTTCCAAGTCGCTCTGCTAGATAGAGATCCTAATTCGGATTCCCATTTATTGAAATATAACGGTTTCGCTACTTCACCCTCATCCCGCACTATTTTGTATAATTCTTTTGTTTTCTTTAAAACTCTGTTCTTCAAGAACAGTTTCTCCAAAGACCTGAGGTTCTTCTTATCTCTGATGGGCCCGGGGAGGCTTTTGATAAAGAGCGCAAGCTGGTTATATCGCCATGTGTCTATTTTCATTAGGTCCTTGAGTAAGTTTAACTCCTGGAAAGTGACAATTTTACAGTTTTTCGTAATATCCATTAATTGTGTGTCATTTTTTTTTATCCAGTTCCCTCCCACTTCCCTCAACCCTGGCGAAAAAACTCGTTATCTTTTAAATAAATACATGGTGAATTAAACTCCCAAGCATTTTGCTTATGTAACTGGTCCCAAATCTTTAAAGTGTAGCATGTTATATTATGTGTATTAGGGCCTAGTTTCCTAAAGTGTGGGGGATTCCAAATGAATTGGTGCAGTTTTGCATTACTCATATCTTTTTCTAATTTTACCCATCTTTTGTCTATTGATTCCTTTCCCCAATCTAACACCCATGATAAAGCTATTGCTCTGTGGTATTTTTTAAAGTCTGGAAGAGCCAGACCACCCTGTGCTTTATCCCTACTCAGGACCTTAAAGGCAATCCGTGGCTTCTTATTTTTCCAAATAAATCTAGTAAGAATGTTATTCAATACCCTGAAGAAAATCTGCGCAAACGGGATTGGGTGTAGTTGCATTTTATACAGGATCTTCGGGGCCAGGGTCATTTTAACAGTATTTACTCTTCCGATCCAAGAGATCGGAAGATACATACTTTTTCTCGTTTCCTCGTCGAGGAGAGGAATGAAGTTTAAGAGGTACAATTTCCTTAAGGAATTTGCTAGTGTAACTCCCAGATAACTAATTTGTTTGCTCCATGGAAAATGGAAATTTTCCTTGAGTTTAGTTGCTTCTCGTCCATCAATATTAATGTTTAGAACAACTGATTTACTAAGGTTGACCTTATAATTTGATAGCTCCTCGTATCTCCTCAGAGTAGCCAGAAGATTGGGGAGTGAAATCCTCGGTTTAACGATATAGAACAATACATCGTCGGCAAACGCCGAGAGCTTATGTACGTCTCCCTCCACCACACATCCGCATATATCCGGATTCTTACGAATCGAGGCTAGCAAGGGTTCCAGGGTTAAAACAAACAGTAGGGGGGACAAGGGGCAGCCCTGCCTGGTCCCGTTCTCCATCCTGAACTCCGCCGATGGTGTACCGTTCACCCTGACAAATGCCGAGGGAGATTTATACAATGCTTTAATCCAATTCAGCATGGTACCACCCAAGACGACTGCCCTCAGCGTCCTTATCATAAACCCCCTGTCTACTCTGTCGAAGGCTTTCTCTGCGTCAATCGACAGAAGCAGACCGGGGGTCCCCTTTGCTTTCATCGCATCCATAACCAGGAGCGATCTAACGCCGTTGTCTCTCCCCTCCCTCCCTGGAATAAAACCCGTCTGATCTGGATGGATCCAATGCGGCATTTTATCCCTTAATCTGCTGGCTAATACCTTGGCGTATAATTTAATATCTGCATTCAGCAATGCTATCAGCCTATAGTTCGAACACAGCGAACTATCTTTGCCTTCCTTAGGTATTAATGTTATTGACGCCGCCAGTGATCCCTCGCATAACTCTTCCTGGCCCCCTAACCTATTCCAAATCTGACAGAGCTTGGGGATCAGGGACTCCTTAAATTTTTTATAGAAATAGGAAGTGAAACCATCTGGCCCTGGATTCTTTCCTGAGGGAGATGCTTTCAAAGCCTTCTCGATCTCTTCTACAGTGATTGGTCCGTCTAGTTCTTTTGCATCACTATCCGAAAGGCTTGGTAAACCTGCCTCCCTTATAAACTCATCCATCTTTTCCTCTCTTTCCATGGTACCTACCCCACCTTGTCCAACCTTATAGAGGGATGCAAAATAACTCAGAAATTCTTCAGCTATATCTCCAGAATTATGTTTTAGTACCCCCTTTTTACTTTGGATCCTATCCATAAAGTTGGTCCCCCCTTTCCTTTTCAATACCGTTGCCAGATGCTTCCCCACCTTGCTACTTCATCTAAGTCTATCTTTTGAGATTTTGTTTAAGGTACGCTTCGAATCTATCTCCATTAAGTCTTTTAATTCTTCTCTTTTTATGATTAGCTGATGTAGGAGTGACTGCCTCTAGTTGCCTTATGTAACTGTTCAAAGTGGTAAATTTCATCTAATGCCCCGTACACACGGTCGGATTTTCCGATGGAAAATGTCCGATCGGAGCGTGTTGTCGGAAATTCCGACCGTGTGTGGGCTCCATCGGACATTTTCCATCGGATTTTCTGACATACAAAGTTGGAGAGCAGGAGATAAAATTTTCCGACAACAAAATCCGATCGCGTCAATTCCGACCGTGTGTGGCCTGTTCCGACTCACAAAGTGCCACGCATGCTCAGAAGAAATTCCAAGACGGAACAGCTCGTTCTGGTAAACTTAGCGTTCGCAATGGATACAGCACTTTCGTCACGCTGCAATGTTAAAAATGGTTTAATACAGCGCACTCTCTTCTTCTTTATAATGTGACAAGAATTAAGTAGTTTTGCTGCTCATATTCACACACACTTCTCACAAAGTTTTATTTTTGTTTTTTTATTGGGATTCCCTGAATATATTGTTATTAGTTGTCACATCTGACAGAATTTTTTTTTTGTATTTAATTTTTTTTGGGATTTTAAGCCTTTTTTTTTATTTAATGTTTGGATTTTTTCAAAGGCTGATCTTTGTTCAATGTTATTTTTATTTTTACTCCAGAATATTTTTGGGTGTGTTTTGTGTGTCAAGTTACCCCAACACCATTGATATCTTTTATTATTTGTTTGGTGTTGATGTCCCTTGTTCATTTCACATTGTATATTTGAAATGTACCTGAATCCTCACAAACAAACTGTCATTTTTGAAGTAAAACACATAGGAGAGTATAATTCAAAACAAAAATCCTTTATTAAGGGATCAGAACCAAACAAAGAGGAAGGCAACACTGGCTCAACATGAGAAATTAGCGAAGCCAGGGACCCCCACGGCAGACATCAATTCTTGAACATCAAAATTGGTGGCCTGAGGAGTCCATATGTAAGGGAGGGCAGTCTGGTCCAGAAGTCCCAGAGATCCGGAAAGCAGCAGATGACATCTGTGTCCCCAGGCTGTGGTACCACAAGAGGCTGCATTTTTTGGCCGACCAGACTGGATCCAGGGTTCTCACTTTCTGGTCTTCCTTTCACGCTTCATTCCCGGCTGTGGCTGTGCAGTTGGAGATGTGGCAGGAGGAGGAGTAGGACCTGGAGGAGGACTGGGAGGACCTGGAGGAGAGGGAGGACGAGGAGGAGGACCTACAGGAGGAGGAGGAGGACCATCGCAAAGGTGTGTCTGAGCTGTCATTTGGCCCCTCATACCTTTGTTAAGAGCCTCCAATATGAGCGCCTCACACATGACTTGTTGGCCCTCCTCCATCCTCTGCATTTTATATGCAATGACGGCAGCAATGTCCTCCTCCACGGTCTGTCGTGCTCCCAGGACCTCTGTAGCCCTCCAAAAGAGTCCTCCGGTAGCCTCCTCTAAGGCACTCCTCCTACTGCCACTTTCTCTTTTCAGTGGGGGTGGAGGGACCTGCAGATCAGCCAGCCGGCTCGGCCCGGCCACCTCCTGGCTGAGACTTCCCTGTGTATGAAAAAGGACATGGTTTTAGTTGTTGCTTCATCAATCACAATCCTAAATTAGTACTCCAAACTAACATCTAGTTAACATCATTGATTGGACAAGCAGAAATATTTAGAGGAATGCTATACCTGGCTCAATCTGGGCTCCTCCACATGCTGCCTGGAAGGCCCAGGTTGGGCGTCAGAAGCCTCAGCCAGGGGGGAAGGAAGCGTGGAAGGAAGACTGGAGAGGGATGGCCTGGGTTCAGTCTGGCCTGCCAGAAAATGCAGCCTGTCGTAGTACAACATCCTGGGGACATAGATGTCATCTGCTGCTCCGGATCTCTGTGAATCCAGGACTTTCTTGCGCTCCCTTAGATATGTACTCCTCAGGCCACCAATGAAGATCTTTAAATAGGTGATGTCTGCCGTGGGGATCACCTGCTTCACAATTTCACACAATTGCACCAGTGCTGCCTTCCTCTTTGCTTGGTTCTTGAAATGGGGGTGTTTAATCTCCCACAGATAGGGCAGCTCCCTTAAGATATCTATGAATACTGACATGAAGTCATTGTCTTTCACTAAGATATCCATGTTCACTGCAAGACACGACACAAGACAAAGCCTAATGTCAGACAAAACTCTCCTAATCTTGTTACAATATAGGCTTCAATGTAGAAGCAGTATAGGCACAAGTTTGTCTCTTACCTTCGTTCTTACGATCGGCGCGTCCAATGCTCCTTCCTCCGCTCACAGATCGTACGTAATACGCACGCGTGTTACGCTTTATACACACTGCGCATGCGTGTAACTCCGCCCGCCCCTGACGTTCTCTCTAGTCTATTCCCCGCCCCTTTTCGTTCGGCGCAGTGGGTGAAGAGCACATGGCGGAGTCAGAGCAGGTGCGTGCTAATTATAGCAACGAGGAGGAGGAGGAGGAAAGCCCGGATCCGGACACGTCCTGATCCAGAAGGAGACGTTTTAAGGCCACAAATATGTCCTTTGGGGAGATGTTGGAGATGGTCGACATCATGAAGAAGTCCGACTATGACGGAAAGTATGGGCCTTACCCCAACCCCAATATACGAAAGGCCAAGATCATGGCGAAAGTGATCAAAAGTCTGCAGAAGAATTTCGGGGTACTACGATCGAAAGATCAGCTCAGGAAGCGGTGGTCGGACCTGAAGTTAAGAGAGCCAGAGCAGTACCAAAAGATCCGGAGAGTGCTGCAAAAAAGTAAGTAGTTGTGCTGTGTTCCTATTCTTTTTGTCTTTATTGCATTCGTGCTGCTCCATATGCTTTTATTAATTGTAACGTTTAAAAGGGCAACTTTAATGTTCATGGGCCCATTATTCGTTCGTATCAAACATTTGTTGTTCGGCCTCTAAAACACCATTGTTTAGGCCATATGCATTTTCCCACATTTTTTTTGGGCCTACTTGGATGCCAAATAGTTGTTTGTGTAGATGGGTTTGTTACTAGAATGAAATGCAAACTAGATTGTGTGTAAGGAGAGGACACTCAGCAGCTGTTTTCACATCTGGACACTGGAGCACTAGTGTGGGACACCAGAACAACATTTTTATTAGGGGGCCACACAGGTGCTCCAGTGTATACTATAGGGGGGTCTCCATCTGTGAAGCTTGTACTAAACAGGTAAAGTATTGCAGCTTGACAAAGGGCAATAAAAAAAAGACATCTTGGAACTCGGCTAAAATTGACATTTGTACCCCACTTCCAAGCAATGTTTCCTATTTATAGATCAAATATCTGTGTACTAATTATACCATTTTTGTTTTACATAGGGGAGAAAAGACTCGGAGGACACCCCTCATCCGAGGAGACCAGAGACCCCCCACCTCTGGAAGAAGGTGAAATACCACCAACCCAAGCTGAGCAGGAGGAAGAAGAAGATGTGGTGGAGATTGGCACCACAACAGGTGAGTGTCTGCGACCACGGGCTCAGGTAAAAGAGATGGATGGTGGCAGATTTTTGATACCTGTTTTTGTTTTGTTTCTCTCTTTTTAGGTGATCGTGATGTTGTGGATCCAGAACGTTTCACATCAGAAAGTGCCCAGATCCTGATCGGGGAGATCATGGGGTGTAATGTAGAACTGCAAAACATACAGCAAAAAATCAATGATGTTATTAAAAAAAATAATAACATCATTGATGTTTTGGGGTGAATTTAAAACCCCACAAAATCACTTTTTGTATTGTGGTCCAATCTTTTAAAACTTTTTGCAATGTTTTGAAAAGCCAAATTTGGAGGATGCACACAGTGTGCCAACATGTGCTATCTGCCATCACGGGAGATCAATGGACGCGTTTTGGGGGTGCAACCCCTTCCTCAATTATAAAGTAGCATTGAGGAAGGGCTTGCTCCCCCAAAACACGTCCCTTGATCCCCCCTGATGGCAGATAGCACATGTTGACATTCGTAAATTGGTGTGCATCTTCCAAATCTGGCTTTTCCTGGGGTGATTTCCCCCCATCTGAACGCTATATCAAACCCAGTTCCTAAATACTGATGTCTGATATAGCCTTCAGGTTTTACCTAATGTGAACTTTGTAAGTTCAAGTTTTTTGTCTTTCTTGTTGGTTTTACACAGGCCTGTTTTATCTGAAATGGACATTTCAATTTTTGATAATGCTACTGCAAAAATTGTTATACAACAAACATGTTGGTTTGTTTTAAAAACCTTTGGTAAATGCACATGTAATTGTGCAGGTATAAAAAAGTTGCTTACTCAAGAATGTGTGGATTATTGTCTCAACACTACAATACAACACTTTTAGGGTGATGTAATTGCTGTTTTCAGCAAAAATGGGGGTTATTTCCTAAGGGCAAATCCTCTTTGCACTACAAGTGCAGTTTCAGTGCAGTTGCAAGTGCACTTGTAGTGAAATGTGTTTTTGCATTTAGGAAATAACAGCCAACAGTGCTTTGTATAAGGTTACACAATCACGACATTTTCTGGACTCAACACATTTCTGTCAGAGTCAGCTAAAACAAACACAAGCAGTAAATGTCCACCAAGAATTTCTTTTTTTTTTATTATAAAAAGGCTTCACAGATTGTGTGGCATATTGATAGCCCCCCTACCCGCAAAGAACTCCAGGTAGCGTAACCGGACATCACGGGCACTCAGGGAGGGCAAGCCAGGACGGCCACTTTCAAGCGCCGTCAGTGTGGTTTGATGTAGGATTCCGGCCTCAGGCCCAACTGAGCCAGCATAGTTGGCTGAATGTTTCCTTAAAAAGTTATGGAGAACACAGCACGCCAGTATAATATGGTTCAGTTTATACTCCGCCATATGGATGGGTGTCAGAAATAGTCGGAACCGGCTGGCCAGGATTCCAAATGTGTTCTCCACCACTCTTCGGGCTCTGGCCAGCCAGTAATTAAAAACCCTCTGTTCCGGGGTGAGGGTCCTCATTGGGAATGACCGCATCAGGTGGTCCCCCAGCGCAAACGCTTCATCAGCGACGAACACAAATGGGAGTCCTTCCACATTGTCCTCTGGAGCTGGCAAGTCCAAGCTGCCATTCTGGAGACGCCTGTAGAACTCCGTCTGGGCGATGACTCCACCATCGGACATCCGGCCATTCTTCCCCACGTCCACATATAAGAAGTCGTAATTAGCTGACACCACCGCCAACATCACTATACTATTAAACCCCTTGTAATTATAATAGTACGACCCCGAGTTGGGTGGTGGGACGATGTGGACGTGTTTCCCATCAATTGCCCCTCCGCAGTTAGGAAAGTCCCACCGCTCTGCAAAGTGGGAGGCCACAGTCTGCCATTCCTGTGGCGTGGAAGGAAA
Source organism: Aquarana catesbeiana (assembly GCF_042186555.1). Classification (NCBI taxonomy): domain Eukaryota; kingdom Metazoa; phylum Chordata; class Amphibia; order Anura; family Ranidae; genus Aquarana; species Aquarana catesbeiana. The sequence goes on along the minus strand of NC_133336.1, from coordinate 93,801,005 downwards.
CTGTTGAGGAAAAAACAATAAACATTACTATTTTTACTCTGAAACATGGCAAGCAGATTATACACAAACATTATGGGGCAACCTCCAGATATACATTTACTAAAGGGAATTTAACAACGCCAAAGTATAAGGTACACCTATCATATTCCCCCTCCCCCCTCTCATGGGCCATTTCTAACATTATAGGGGGTGTGTGTAAATCTTGGACAGGTAACCCTCTTCACTTCATTGAGAGATGAATGCCTAAATAATGGGTATTACTTTGAACAGCCCCTCCTTAGTTACACTATTGGCAGACCACTGGACAGGTAAGAAGTGTCATGATACAAAGATATAAATACACACTGTACACATTTGAGGACATTTGGACATTCTGCTATTACCTATCAAGATAATAATAGGATACAAAAACTTTAAACAGTACCATTGGAAAGTATACAGGCAGGCCCTTGCACTACATGCTTTGGGGAATTCATCCATAAATCTGAGCACAAAAGAGATGGGTATAGTGTGTATGGGTTTGGCAAAGTCAGCATGATGATTGAGGATAGAGAATTGGGATCAGCTGACTTAGCAGTTACTAAAAATTATTTGGGGACACCACAAAAAAAAAGCCTCTGCCACTCTGCCTGAATTTAAATCAAAAATAAAATTTCCAAACATTTTAGGGGGTGTTTGGGGTAAAGCACTACTATGGAGCTGATAAAATACATTGTTAAGTGACTACATGAGGTGAATATAGGGCCAGGAGACACCATGCTGGGGAGGTTAGTGAAGGGCAAATATGTATGAAGGACATAAAATAATAATTACATAAAAATCCAGCATGCATGAGGACAAAGGGGACATTCACAGCATATTACAAGCATGGTAATTAGGGAATGAGGAAAGAAATACAATATATTAGCAAACATTCAATACAATAAAATGTGATATAAAAGGATAAAAATCTTACCTTCATATACTCCTTCTGCAGGACCTGGATGATGGCAGAACAGGTCTCTGGGATAATGATCCCCAGAGCCTGGGGGGAGATGCCTGTCGAGAACTTCAAGTCCTGCAGGCTTCTCCCTGTCGCCAAATACCGCAGGGTAGCGACCAACCTCTGCTCCGGAGTGATGGCTTGCCTCATGCAGGTATCCTGCCTGCTGATATAGGGGGTCAGCGAAGCCAACAAACGGTGAAACATGGGGTCCGTCATCATAGTTACATAGTTACATAGTAGGTGAGGTTGAAAAAAGACACAAGTCCATCAAGTCCAACCTATGTGTGTGATTATGTGTCAGTATTACATTACATATCCCTGTATGTTGCGGACATTCAGGTGATTATCTAATAGTTTCTTGAAGCTATCAATGCTCCCCGCTGAGACCACCGCCTGTGGAAGGGAATTCCACATCCTTGCCGCTCTTACAGTAAAGAACCCTCTACGTAGTTTAAGGTTAAACCTCTTTTCTTCTAATTGTAATGAGTGGCCACGAGTCTTATTAAACTCTCTTCTGCGAAAAAGTTTTATCCCTATTGTGGGGTCACCAGTACAGTATTTGTAAATTGAAATCATATCCCCTCTCAAGCGTCTCTTCTCCAGAGAGAATAAGTTCAGTGCTTGCAACCTTTCCTCATAACTAAGATCCTCCAGACCCTTTATTAGCTTTGTTGCCCTTCTTTGTACTCGCTCCATTTCCAGTACGTCCCTCCTGAGGACTGGTGCCCAGAACTGGACAGCATACTCCAGGTGCAGCCGGACCAGAGTCTTGTAGAGCGGGAGAATTATCGTTTTATCTCTGGAGCTGATCCCCTTTTAATGCATGCCAATATTCTGTTTGCTTTATTAGCAGCAGCTTGGCATTGCATGCCATTGCTGAGCCTATCATCTACTAGGACCCCCAGGTCCTTTTCCATCCTAGATTCCCCCAGAGGTTCTCCCCCCAGTGTATAGATTGCATTCATATTTTTGCCACCCAAATGCATTATTTTACATTTTTCTACATTGAACCTCATTTGCCTTGTATTCGCCCACCCCATTAATTTGTTCAGGTCTTTTTGCAAGATTTCCACATCCTGCGGAGAAGTTATTGCCCTGCTTAGCTTAGTATCGTCTGCAAATACAGATATTGAACTGTTTATCCCATCCTCCAGGTCGTTTATGAACAAATTAAATAGGATTGGTCCCAGCACAGAACCCTGGGAAACCCCACTACCCACCCCTGACCATTCTGAGTACTCCCCATTTATCACCACCCTCTGAACACGCCCTTGTAGCCAGTTTTCAATCCATGTACTCACCCTATGGTCCATGCCAACGCACCTTATTTTGTACAGTAAACGTTTATGGGGAACTGTGTCAAATGCTTTTGCAAAATCCAGATACACCACGTCTACGGGCCTTCCTTTATCTAGATGGCAACTCACCTCCTCATAGAAGGTTAAAAGATTGGTTTGGCAAGAATGATTCTTCATGAATCCATGCTGATTACTGCTAATGATATCATTCTTATTACTAAAATCTTGTATATAGTCCCTTATCATCCCCTCCAAGAGTTTACATACTATTGATGTTAGGCTAACTGGTCTGTAATTCCCAGGGATGTTTTTTGGGCCCTTTTTAAATATTGGTGCTACATTGGCTTTTCTCCAATCAGCTGGTACCATTCCAGTCAATAGACTGTCCGTAAAAATTAGGAACAACGGTCTGGCAATCACCTGACTGAGTTCCCTAAGTACCCTCGGATGCAAGCCATCTGGTCCCGGTGATTTATTAATGTTAAGTTTCTCAAGTCTAATTTTAATTCCGTCCTCTGTTAACCATGTAGGTGCTTCCTGTGTTGTGTCATGAGGATAAACACTGCAGTTTTGGTTACTGAAGCCCCCCGATTCACTCGTGAAGACTGAGGAGAAGAATAAATTCAATACCTTTGCCATCTCCCTATCCTTTGTAACCAGATGTCCTTCCTCATTCTTTATGGGGCCAATATGGTCTGTCCTCCCTTTTTTACTGTTTACATACTTAAAGAATTTCTTGGGATTTTTTTTGCTCTCCTCCGCTATGTGTCTTTCATGTTCTATCTTAGCCGTCCTAATTGCACCCTTACATTTCTTATTGCATTCTTTATAAATTCTGAATGCTGAGGATGATCCCTCAACCTTGTATTTTTTTAAGGCCTTCTCCTTTGCTTTTATATGCATTTTTATATTGGAGTTAAGCCATCCAGGATGTTGGTTCGCTCTTTTAAATTTATTACCCAATGGGATACATTGGCTAATGCCCTTATTTAATATGCTCTTAAAGCAAACCCATCTCTCCTCCGTATTCTTTGTTCCTAATATTTTATCCCAATTTATGCCTTTTAGCAAGGTTTGTAGTTTAGGGAAGTTGGCTCTTTTGAAACAGTGTCTTTGTGTTCCCTTCATGTTTCCTATTTGTGTGATTTATACTGAAACTAATTGACCTGTGATCGCTGTTACCTAAATTGCCCCGTATTTCCACATCTGTGATCAGGTCTGTATTGTTGGTAATCAGTAGATCTAGTAATGTTTTATTTCTAGTTGGTGCGTCTACCATCTGACCCATAAAATTGTCCTGCAAGACATTAAGGAACTGGCGAGCCTTAAATGAATGCGCGGTTCCCTCCGCCCAGTCTATGTCTGGATAATTAAAATCCCCCATTATGATAACACTTCCCATCCTTGCTGCTAATCCAATTTATGATAGGAGATCCGTCTCCACTTCCTCCCTCAGGTTAGGGGGCCTATAGCATACTCCCAGTATTATTTTCCCCTTAGCTTCATCCCTTTGGAGCTCTACCCATAAAGATTCCACCTCCTCCCTAGCCCCCTCAGTGATGTCATCTCTCACATTCACTTGTACATTATTCTTGATATATAGGCATACCCCTCCCCCTTTTTTACCCTCTCTATCCTTGCGGTATAGGGTATACCCTTGAATGTTTGCCAGCCAATCATGAGAGCTGTTGAACCAGGTCTCTGAAATTCCCACAAAATCCAAATCCTCCTTGTACAACAGTATCTCTAGTTCACCCATCTTGTCCGTCATGCTCCTGGCATTAGTGAACATGCCACATAGTTTAGACCGGTCGCATATTGTCCTCGTATTGGGTGTTTCAAGATTGCAACTAGGACTTGCTACTATACTCACCTTGTGTTTTTGTGCTTTGGTTAACCTACCACTAATGCCCCCAATACTACCCTCTGGAATATCTTCCGCGCTGGCTATCACTGTCTCTGGACCCTCCCCCCCATCGCCTAGTTTAAAAACCCCTCTAACTTTTTGGCCATCTTCATTCCCAGCAGATCTGCACCCTCCTCATTTAGGTGCAGTCCGCCCCTTCTATAGTACTGGTTACCGACTGAGAAGTCAGCCCAGTCCTCCAGGAACCCAAACCCCTCCTTACTACACCAGCTCTTCAGCCACTTGTTTACTTCCCTAATCTCCCTCTGCCTTTCTGGTGTGGCTCGATGTACCGGTAGTATTCCTGAGAACACTACCTTGGAGGTCCTTTTCCTCAATTTAGCTCCTAAGTCTCTAAAATCGTTCTTTAGGACACTCCATCTGCCTCTGACTTTGTCATTGGTGCCAACGTGCACCATGACAGCCGGGTCTTCCCCAGCCCCTCCCAGTAATCTGTCCACAAGATCCGTGATGTGCCGAACCCGAGCGCCCGGTAGACAACATACTGTTCGGCGCTTCAGGTCTTGGTTACAGATTGCCCTCTCTGTCCTTCTAAGAATTGAGTCCCCTACCACCAGAATCTGTCTTTCCTTTCCCTTTGCTGCCCCCCCCACTCTCACTGGAGGAGTTCTTCTCCTGGCAGCTAGGAGAGTCCCTCATCTCCAGCAGTGCTGGTCCCTGACTGGTTTCACCAATGTCACTCAATGGAGCGTACTTATTGGGATGCTCCAGTCCTGGATCGGCCTCTCTGGCACTTCCCCCTCTACCCCTCCTGACTGTCACCCATTTACTCTTTGCTAGTGCCTGCACCTCTTTGTCTCCACCCGCCTCTGTGCTGGCCCCTGCCGGCACCTGCCGTGTACGTTCCTGGCTCACCTTTAGTATGGAGGGACTTCTCAGTGCTGACAGTTGCTTCCCCAGATTCAGAACCTGGGCTTCCAGGGAAACAATGTGCTTACATTTTGCACAGCAGTATTCGCCCTCGATTGGATGATCAAGGAACGCATACATGCGGCAAGATGTACAAAGAGTCGCTTCTCCACACCCGCCGGGCATCGTACCTATTAAATTTAGTGAGGATTTGGGGATTTTACCCTGTCCAAATTACCTAACAGCTAGATTCCTGGCACTAATACTCAAGACAATACACAGGTACACGACAATACACAGGTACACAACAAGACAATACACAGGTACACAACAAGACAATACACAGGTACTCACAGACCTACGTGCACTCGCAATACACAAGTACACAGTACACAATACACAAGTACTAACGATCCACACACACTACTCAGACAACACTCAGATACTCACACTACACAGGTACTATGACCCCTGTTATAACCTCCTGTTTTAAATCCCAATCCCAATCCCATCCTGAGAAAGTTCCTGAAATCATCAGGATTATTCTCACGGATCTCACGGAGCAAAGGCATATGAGAGAACTGGTCACGCTGAAGCAACCAATTCTTGGTCCATGAACTCCTCCCCACCCTGTTCATGGACTGGACTTGTGTCAAGGTCAGGACCCCAACACCAAGCCCCCGCACAGCACGAACTCTACGAGGAGTACGCATACGAAACATGGCTAGAAAACGGTCGGCTGCTCAGAACGAAGTAACATAACGCACTGAAGAACAGCAAGGCCTGTGAAGAGCGACCTGAAAAACAGTAACGAACGAACAAGAATACAATGACTACCTAAAGTCATGCGGAACTTGCTGCATGCACTGAAGAGCAGATACAAACCCACAAGCACAAACTGAACGGCAGAAAACGATCTGAAAGCCACGAGTCTGAAAAAGCGCGAATCGTCTCTCACCAAACTTTTACTAACACGAGATTAGCAAAAGGAGCCCAAAGGGTGCCACACTTGGTTCTGAACCGGCCTTTTCTAGTCTCGTCGTACGTGGTGTACGTGACCGCGTGGTTGGCGATCGGAAATTCCGACAACTTTGTGCGACCGTGTGTAGACAAAAAAAGTTTGAGCCAACATCCGTAGGAAAAAATCCTAGGATTTTGTTGTCGGAATGTCCGAACAAAGTCCGACCGTGTGTACGCCCTATAAGAGTTCTGTTTATTTTTTAACCTTTCTTTTTTCTCATTAGCCCCTATTGAGATCAAGATGCACCTTATGTATGCTTTTAGTGCCTCCCACAGGACTGATCCAGAAATCTCACTGGTATCGTTTATCGAAAGAAACCCATCGATTTCTTCCTGAATTTTTTTACTGATATTGGGATTCTCGATGAGCCTTTCATCTAGATACCATGAAAATGGGGGCCTCCGGAATCCCAGGATCCCCACCTCAGAACTGGGGCGTGGTCAGACAACGTGATGACTTCAATCTTCGTATCCTTAACATGTTTTAATAATCTATGATCTACCAAAAAATAATCGAGCCTTGAATAAGACCCGTGGGCTGATGAAAAAAAAGTATAGTCCCTATCCTTCGTGTGTTGTACTCTCCATGTGTCAATCATATGGCAACTATGCAGTTTCTGACCTATTTTTTTTTTAAGTTTCCTACCCACACCCTGTGAACTAGATGTACTATCCCAAGTTGGATCTAAACAGAAATTGAAATCTCCTGCCAAAATCACCTCCCCTGCCCTGAAAACCATCAACTTATTCGGGACCTGAGACAGGTATTCAGTTGGGTTTCTATTAGGACAGTAAACATTTGCCAGAGTAAGACCCTTTCTCCCACCCTCACCTTCAAAAAAAGATAGCGGCCCTCCAGATCTGCGCTCCTCTCCAAGAGCGCAAACTTAGTCCTTTTTGAGAACCCAATTGCCACCCCTTTGGCCCTCCTGATAAGGGAATCACTAAAGAACCAACTGGGGAAGCATCTGGAAAACAATCTAATGTGTGAGTCTTGTGAGAGGTGGGTCTCCTGAAGAAACACAACGTCTGTATTGAATTGCTCTAGTTCTCTTAACACCTTGTGCCTCTTGAGGGGGGGAGTTCAACCTTTTAACGTTGTATGTCAAACAAGGGAACACTGTCATTTATTCTTTAGGTAGAACCTGCATTATGATGGCGCATGTTGCTCTTTAAATCCCTAAACGAAGCCTCTGCAGGACTAAGATCCCCCGCACCCCCCCCTCCCCCCGCCCCTCCCTACCTCCCGCATCTCTCCTTCTCCCACCTCCACCCTCCCCTTCACCCAACTCACCCACCCCCCCAACTCGCCTCCCACCCACCCCCCCTGCCAGCCAATACCTGGCTCTAGGTCCGCAGCAGAGAGATAACATGGATCTCTGCCTGCGTCCAATCAAGTATTGGGGTGTGGCTCTAACGGCGGGTCGCCCTGGTCCCCCCACCCACCACCTCGAAGGGGGGGGCAGGGCCAGTGGGCAACCAGCAACCTCTCACCTCGTCCTATAGTTCGCCCCTCCCCCCAGCCCCTCCCCCCCTCCAAACCCCCCCTCCCCTCTCCTGTAATCCATATCTTAAACCTATACACCCGTCAACCCTATTGGAAACCCAACAGCAGTCACCATCATCCTCCGCCTAGCCAGGTATAACTGGGGCAGGAATATCTAATTCTCTACAAAAATCCTGTAAGTCCTCTAAGTGTTTCAGTCTGATAGTTCTACCAGCTTTCACCACGATCAGAGATGTAGGGAAGCCCCAGCTATATTTTAAATTTGCCTTTTTCAGTATTTCCAACAAAGGCCTTAGCTGAAGTCTCCTGGCCAAGGTCCCTGCTGAAAGATCGGCAAAGATCTGGATCATAACCCCATCATATTTTACAGGCTGGGCTCTTCTAAGATTGCTCCAGATCCTTGCTTTGTCTTCATAGTGGTGGAACCTGATAATGACATCTCTGGGAGTGTCTTCACTGACACTGGGAGGTTTTCTTAGCCTATGGACCCGATCAATCTTCAATTCTTCGTTGGGCCCTCTATCTAAAAGCGGGTTAAAAATAGCTTTTATTTTGGTAGGCAAGTCTTCGCCATGTTGTTCTGGTAAGGCTCTCAGCCTTAAATTCTGTCTGCGACTTTGATTCTCTTGCTCTTCTATTTTATAGAGTGTATCCCGCTTTTAATTCAATTCATTTTCTCGGACTTGCTTCTCAGATACTTCCTCCACTATTTCCACACGCTTCAGCAGGTGGCCCATATCAGTTCTGACATTGAGGATCTCAGATTTAATTACGTTCTCCAGCTTGGCAAACATATCTAAAAATTCCATTTTCGTTAGTAGCGATTCCATGGCACTCTCTTCCTCAAAGCTAAGATCTTTCCCTTCTGCACTAGATAGTCCACCTTGGGCGCCTTTATTTTTCACGGGGTCTTTCTTCTTATCCTTACCTCCCTGTTGTTTGCTTTCCTGAGCAGGACTTCTTGGGCTTCCCAGGTTTGCCTCCTTCAGATATTTCTGGATGGAGCTTGAATTTAAACTGTCTCTCGGCTTCTTTGATTCTGCCACTCTTTGGGAGCGACCACGCATGACCACGTCCGCCCACCTGCGCTTACTTTGTTACCCACACTTTTCTCCTTTATCGCTTCTCTCCCACCTTAACCCTTCACTCTGCACCTTCCCTCTCCGCAGAGTGTAATTTTAAAGAATAACACTAATCTGGGTAAACATACATTTCACACCATGCTTTGGTACTGTAGTTGAACATTTGTATTCAGAGTTATTCACATTCCTTATACCAACAGTCACTCGGCTGGGAACCAAACTCCAAGCATCTACAATGATATTATGTATATTTTCCCCTTCTCTTCCCTCCCACTGGAAGAGAAAAAGAGAAGAGAAGAAAAAAAAAAAAAAAGGAAAACTTCACACAAAATTTCCTTAGAACCTGCTTGCACTCTCCCATACGGTACACAGGGAGGAGGGGGCACAGGGGGACCTATCCCTTATTTTTCCGAGCGTTTCTCTTGAACTTGTCCTTTAAATCACAGCCAGAGTATAACATAGCATAATCCTACCTTGAGAATGCTCCCGGCTGTCTAAGCATACCAGGGGTCAATGTGTTCTTCTTTCAGGGGGTCTCCCGCGGGGTCTGCTGCTTTATCCTGCACCTTGAGGTGAAACCCTGGCAGGCTTTAAATGGGGTACTGCCCCAGACAATCTCCGGGTGTGTGGAGAGGACAGAGGGTTGGCTCAGGGAGGTCCTGATCCAGGAGTAGAGCCAGAAGGACGGCGTGGAGGAGAGCGGACCCGATCCGCGTGGAGAGCCGGCTCGAGATCTTCGGCTGTGAGCCGAGTCGGGACAGATGGATCACCTGCAGCTTCAATCGCGGGTTTCAGGCAACATCCCGGCGTGTATCACTCCTACTTCCATGGTGCCGCTGCCAGGCCCCTCCCCCAGCTCTTAGCACGTTACATCACCAGACATGCTCCCCTCTGTCACTTTCAATAGCACCCCAAACACGGCTTGATGTTGCCGTGATTTGTCAGGCGATTGCTGTCCGATACTCCAAGATGTGAACGGAGCCTAAAGTGTATTTGTATCAAAACTTTACTTTTTAGGCTCCGTTCACATCTTGGCGTGTCTGGCGACAATCACGCTAAAATTACGCAAACAGAATCACGGAACATCTTTCATCCAAAAGAAGCTCTCGTACTTCTTTTGCAAGGATCTTCTTTTGCAAGGATCCAGTGACATCAGGAGAGTGACTGGTGGGCTGTACCCTATCCAATTTAGTCTTGGTGCAACTCGTCAACCTGGGAACCGCACCAATATCGCTGCCCAGGCATGTCATCTTGGATGATATCTATACAGTACCTTGTCACTGTATCTCTGAGGCCCAACCATGGGTGGGAAGCGATCTGTGCCCCTCTACAGACAACTATGTCCTCCTAGGACGAAACCCAATACAGGTCCATACTAGAGCAGCTGGACATTCCCTTCAAAGACTTTTCCCTACCCCAACAGAGACTGCTTCATCAGCTGCTGGAAAAACACCTGCTGGTGTTTGCCACCAGTCCAGGGGACTACAGGTTCACAGAAAGTCATCGGCCACTCCATACACACAGGGGATGCACCGCCCATCAGGGCGTGGTACCGACACATTCCCCCAGCATTGTGTCATGAGGTTAAATAGTTACTATGTACCATGCTTCAGAGTGGAGTGATCAAGGAAAGCCACAGTCCATGGGCCTCTCCTGTTGTCCTGGTGTGAAAAAAAGGATGGAAGTCTACGGTTCTGCGTGGACTACAATAAGCTCAGCGCCTGCACCCAGTGGGATGCCTGCACACTTCCTTGGGTCAAGAATCTCTGATGACCCTTAGACAAGAAAAGTTCCTCTCCACCCTGGATTTGGCCAGCGGCTGCTGGCAGGTCCCAGTGCGGGATCAAGACCAAGAGAAGACTGCCTTCATTCCCCCTTGGGACTATTCAAATTTGATTGCATGCCCTTTGGCCTCAGTAATGCCCCTAGCACCTTCCAGCGCTTAATGGAAAGATGTCTTTGAGACTTCATTTTTGAGATTGTGTTTGTTTACTTCAATGATATCATCATCTTTTCCAAAACATTTGAAGAACACATTAAACATCTAGACCGGGTGTTGGTAAAAAATGCCAAGTACACCTGAGGTATTTGATCACCTGCTGATTATTGCCCATTGACAAATGATCAGTCTACAGTGTATAATTTTACTGGTAGGTTTATTTTAACAGTGACAAATTGTAAGAAATCGTGAAGAATCCTCCAAAAAATGTGCATCCAACTCCACACCCAAGTGAGTAAGTAGCCTGCTTACCAGCAAGCTACTCACCCAGCACAGGGAAATCGGTCTCCCCAAGACCATTGAGGATGTCTGGAACCACATCTAGGGCGATGTCAGTCAGAAGTAGAGTTTGAAGCAGAAGTTAGCGGTCTCCAGGGGGTTCGGCTTGCCTTCCTTATGCTCCATGTTCAGCACACCCGGGTCAGGCTGAGAGCCTCCATCCAGTAGCAGGCTATTATTCCAGCGATGGGCGTGGTGTTGTGTGGCAGTGTGCTGTTTGGTGCAGGGCTGGGTGGTAGAAGCGTCAGGTTTAGCAGAGTGCTGCGCTGTGCAATTTGTTCAGTCCTCCAGCCCGGGGCTGTCCCGGTGACAACAGGGGCATTGTGGTGACCCGGGTGTGCTGAGTATGGAGCACAAGGAAGGCAAGCCGAACCCCCTGGAGACCGCTAACTTCTGCTCCAAACTTTTCTTCTGAGTGACATCGTCCTAGCTGTGGTTCCAGACATCCTCAATGGTCTTGGGGAGACCGTTTCCCTGTGTTGGGTGACACTGCTTTTTAGCAGTCACGGATAGCTGGTAAGCAGGTTACTTACTCACTTGGGTGTGGAGTTGGATGCACATTTCTTGGAGGATTCTTCACAATTTCTTACAATTTGTCACAGATATCTTACATGGATGGATGTTTGCTGTTTCTTTCTTGATTTATGGACTGATTTTTGCACTGGGACTCTGCCTTAGTTTTCCCTTTTACCTTTTTTTCACTTACAAATTTGAAAATAATTTTTCTTGTTGTTTGCTTTAGCGCTGCACTCACTTTTTATGCATATTTACTTGGAGTTTTTGTATTAGACTTTTTAGTGCTGGCAACTTGTCACATTCACTATATTTCATATATAGTTTTGTCCTACTTCTCTTTGCAGATCCTCTCTAAGTCATTAAGGTTTCAAGGCTGACGTTTGGTAACTCGAACCTTCAGCTCCCTCCACATATTTTCTATGGGATTAAGGTCTGTAGACTGGCTAGGCCACTCCAGGACCTTAATGTACTTCTTTTTGAGCCACTCCTTTGTTGCCTTGGCTATGTGTTTTGGGCCATTGTCATGCTGGAATACCCATCCACAACCCATTTTGAATGCCCTTGCCAGTGAAAGGAGGTTCTTACCCAAGATTTGATGTACATGGCCCAGTCCATTGTCCCATTGATGCGGTGACGTTGTCCTGTCCCCTTAGAAGAAAAACACCCCCAAAGCATGATGTTTCCAGCTCCATGTTTGATGGTGGGGATGGTGTTCTTGGGGTCATAGGCAGCATTCCTCCTCCTCCAAACACGGCGAGTTGAGTTGATGCCAAAGAGCTTGATTTTGGTATCTTCTGACCACAACACTTTCACCCAGTTCTCCTCTGAATATTTCAGCTGTTCATTAGCAAACTTCAGATGGGCTTGTACATGTGCTTTCTTGAGCAGGGGGACCTTGCGGGCGCTGCAGGATTTCCTTCACGGCGTAATGTGTTACCAAGTGTTTTTTTGGTGACTATGGTCCCAGCTGCCTTGAGATCATTGACAAGATTCTCCCGTGTAGTTATGGGCTTATTCCTCACCGTTCCCATGATCATTGAAACTCCACGAGGTGAGATCTTGCATGTAGCCCCAGACCGAGGGAGATTGACAGTTATTTTGTGTTTCTTCCGTTCGCACAAACTGTTGTTACTCTCTCACCAAGCTGCTTGGTGATGGTCTTGTAGCCCATTCCAGCCTTGTGTGGGTCTACAATCTTGTCCCTGACATCCTTGGACAGCTCTTTGGTCTTGGCCATGGTGGAGAGATTGGAATCTGATTGATTGCTTCTGTGGACAGGTGTCTTTTATACAGGTAACAAGCTGAGATTAGGAGCACGCTCTTTAAGAGCGTACTCCTAATCTCAGCTCGTTACCTGTATAGAAGATACCTGGGAGCCAGAAATCTTGCTGATTGATAGGGGATCAAATACTTTTTTCACTCATTAAAATGAAAATCAATTTATAACTTTTTTAAAATTAGGATAAACCTACCATTAAAATTATAGACTGATCATTTCATTGTCAGTGGGCAAATGTAGAAAATCAGCAGGGGATCAAATACTTTTTTCCCTCACTTTATACAGTGATCATCACTGTAATAAGCAATCATTGTGAAAAAGAATACTACCCTAGCCTGTCTATTTACTACCCAAGCCTGTCTATTTACTACCCTAGCCTGTCCATATTCTACCCTAGACTGTCCATATACTACCCTAGCCTGTCTATATACTACCCTAGCCTGTCTATTTACTACCCAAGCCTGTCTATTTACTACCCTAGCCTGTCCATATTCTACCCTAGACTGTCCATATACTACCCTAGCCTGTCTATATACTACCCTAGCCTGTCTATTTACTACCCTAGCCTGTCTATTTACTCCTCTTGCCTGTCCATATACTACCCTAGCCTGTCAATATACTACCCTAACTTGTGCATATACTACCCTAGCCTGTCTATATACTAACCTTGCCTGTCTATATACTACCCTAGCCTGTCCATATACTATCCTAGCCTGTCTATATACTACCCTAGTCTGTCTATATACTACCCTAGCCTGCCCATATACCTGCAGACCCCGGCTGGTGTGAGGAAACTAGCCGCTGCAGCCACTATTTATCTATAGGCTGGGTATCAGAGGCGCAGGTGCGGGCCTGCGGACCATGGCTGAAGAAATAGGTGAAGAGGTGCTGCAAAAATCTCCACCACCGCCACCTCCACCGTATACATGGGCAGGGTAAAGGGGGTGAAGTCAGTGGCGGAGCCAGGGGGTGGCAAAATTAGGTTTTGGCCTAGGGTGTCAAAAATCCTTGCACCAGCCCTCTGGAGAGGTATGCAGTTACACAAATACAACAGCAACATAAAATAATGTATAGCTTTCCTAACACTCAATTACAGTTGCCAACCTGAATCAGTCAGACAAGTGTAGTCACAATTAATTCAGGGTAATAATCTGTGCAATAATATAAATGAATAGTGCTTCCATGAAAATATACACAACAAGGACATTCCAAGTGATACTTGGACAAAAAGTTCTTAGAGAAAGAATGATTGAAACTAACATTAAACAGCTCTACTACATTATAACATTAAACAGCTCTACTACATTGTAGTAAAAAAAAAAAAAAAAAAAAACTAAAAGGATTAGATACATGGAGTGCAAAGAGCTTTGAGGCACAGAAATGAATCTTGCTCTTAGATGATTTTTTGTCCTTAGAGCATAACCATGTAAGATATCCTTAGGCTTGCTTCTATTGTCCATGGCTGGTTTAGTTTCATCCTAATGGTGTGAAAGGCATCTGCTTTGAATACTCGTCACTCTTTTATTCTGACACCTCTGCTGCAGTTCGTAATACGGTAGTAAGTGCTAATACACGAGCAGATAGCACTTTATTCCCACACCCCTCCTTTTACTGCCACTCTGTGCTAAGCCCCCTCCTGCCAACTACTCAAAGCATTATGTTTTCTGAGATCTCAAAACATTACTAGGATCTCTTTCTCAATGACACAGAGTCAAAATGAGAACATGTTGATGGATACATTTGGGTTGGCTAGGGACTGTCTGCAAAAATTGACTGTTTTTTTGCTTAAAGCACTGTGATTTTAGTAATAAATTGGGGATAGTCATGTTTTCATACAAGTGACAATACCTGCTGAAATTACATTTTCATGATGTTGCAGTGGCTTTGCCACAGGGAATGCAGAGATTACTGATTCCATGGGACCAGTTCAGATCCAAATTCCAAAAATGCTTATTTTCCCCTCTTATTTGACCAATTGTGTGTGGGCAGGCCCTGCACGTAGGGTAACACACACGCGAAGCGTGCTCATCAATGCCTGGAACCAGGCAGAGACTGTGGTCATATGAAGAATCAAACATTAAGGGATTTCCCTGGCTTAGAGATAATCTTTCACTGTGTGCAGTAATAAAGTGCAGAGTTCCTCTGAAAAGTGACTTGTCCCATGTCACTACACACTGTACTTGTATGTTGCATTAGAAGGGATGTGCTAAGCCTGCGCCCACTCCACCAGTCCAGCGTACCTCTCTAACCTCACTCCCAGTGATAGTATAGGGTCCCACTGACCACATAGCGTAGATCTCATGCATGCTCTCCCTTTACTCTCCTTCCTGTACTTTATGACCAGGCCACAGATCTCCATAATGCTAGTCTGCTCCCGATTGCCATGGGAGACGGACTGCTAGGGAGGGAGCCAGAGCATCGAACCCCACGCTACCAGAGGACCTGTCACTTTACCAGGTATCATGCTTGATGACTAGTTGCTGTAGCTTGTTCCTTCACTTGGTTGCCCATAGTAACTACACGCCTCTTCCTTGTCTTGCCGAGTTAACCTTTTGTAGTAGTGTTACTCATACCCCGTAGTGCTTTTACAGACCTAGATTCTTTGGCATATGCCAGAACCAGCATGCATTCCTTTGAATAACTTCAGACCAGGCTCAGAAGGGTTCACAAAGCTTGTGGAAAGGCATTGTGGCAATACAACATGAATAACGTCCTGTTCCTAAATCTAACTAAAATAGCATAGTGGCCCAGGCATACCTCCATGAGGTGAGAGTCCATGGAGGCATTCTCCGTGACTTAAATGCTGTCTGTGACTCCCGGTATCTTCAGTGCCATCCTAGCATTCAAAGGTGGGTCTCCATATCCTATGAACTCTATGAACTCCACTCCATCTCCCAGCTCTGGCCCTGGTCTTAGTGGTCTCCCTCTTTATATAATAGGTGGGCCTGCCAAAACCAAAAGCCTAGGACTTGATGGACTTGTGTCTTTTTTCAACCTCACCTACTATGTAACTATGTAACATGTTTAAAGTGATATTAAAGTTTTTTTCAGATTTTTAAAAATAACAAATATGTCATACTTACCTGCCAATTGTTTTGCACAGAGCAGGCCCAATCCTCTTATTTTCGGGTTCCCCGCTGGACCTCCTGACTCCTCCCATTTGACCAGTGCCCCCAATAGCAAGCCGCTTGCTATGGGGGCACTGGTGGGTGCTCGCTGAGTGGTTGGAGGAGTTAGAGAAGATTTAACTACTTGACCTCCAGAAGGTTTTACCCCCTTCATGACCCGGTCATTTTTTGCTATTCAGCACTGGGCTTCATTAACGGGCAATTGCGTGATCATGCAACACCGTACGCAAGTGAAATTTATATCAATTTCTTGACGCAAATAGAGATTTCATTTGTTGGTATTTTATCACCACTGTTTTTTTACTTTTTGCTATTGTAACAGGCATTCTGTCATTGGCCCATTCAGGACATGCATAGATTATAATCTAAGACTATTTGATCCAACCAAACATGCAGTTTCCTCTTTTGGTCACAAGATGGTGATAGAGGGATGCTGACCCTTCCTTCCTGCCTGAACATGAGTAGACAGAGAGGACACTGGGAAGAAGGGGGAGTTTTCAGGAGTGCTGAAGTGATTGAAGAGAGCGAGACAGGTTTCCACACAGCACTACAGAGAGAGACAGGCTTCCAAGCAGCACTACAGAGAGAGTGCTGACAGGAGACTGAAGAGAGGGTAGGCTGAGGTGATTGAAGAGAGAGAGCCAGGCTTCCACACAGCACTACAGAGAGAGAGACAGGATTCCACACAGCACTACAGAGAGAGTGCTGACAGGAGACTGAAGAGAGGGAAGGCTGAGGTGATTGAAGAGAGAGAGCCAGGCTTCCACACAGCACTACAGAGAGAGTGCTGTCAGCAGAAGAAGAGAGAGTGGAGGAGAGGTGACAGGACTGCGTGGTAAAACGCCATCTGAACGAGAAAGTGCCGCACTGTCTAGCGGCACCTGCTAGCCACGCTTTTCCTGAGACTACTGTGAGAGTGCAGACAGGAGGCTGAGGGGAGTCAGGAACAGTGACAACTACATGGTTCGCCACCGTTCAGCCCAGGCACCCTGCTCAGCAACCCAGTGCCGCCCAGAAGAGACAACCCACACCGCTTCAGGGATCGCAATATCCATCCAGGTGTCCAGTTGTCCGCTGTCCGGTCGCCTTGCCAGTTTAGCTACCAGCCATCCTGATTGGCCTACCTGAGGCTATCTGGTGCCTTACAGCACTGCCAGGAGCCTGAGCCAGCATTGCGAATCTCTGTTGTGTCATCGCACAGAGGATTGGTGAGCTGGTGTAAACCCAAACATCCTTCTTAATACAGTACAGACACTCCATGCAGACACCTATTCCGCTTTATAGTGTCAGAGGATGATTGTTTGGAGCTGCCACCTTTAGCCACTACCTAACGGAATATCCTAGATGATTACCGTCTCTATTTTGCTTGATTAAACCTACTCTCTTTACAAAGGACACCGTTTGCTAGCAGAAGATATCAGTACTCTTCACCCCAGGACCTGTAACATTACCGAACAGTGCTTAACCCATTTCTTCATATTTTTTTGTGTGGTTACTTTCAGTGGTGATTGTGGCCCATAAGGATCTGAGAAGTTGACAAACCTTCTCTCCTCCCTCTCAGTGCCCGTGCAATGGACATGTAGATTATTGGGCTTTATTTTCTATATTTACAGTTGCTATATATTCGATGTTGTCATTTATTGTATTGATACTCTGCAGCAAGGTTTAACAGTGCTTTAAGTTTACACATTTCTTTCCGTGATAATATACTCAACTTATTTATCACTACCAGTTGTGTCTGTCTGTTTCTGGTAACAATCCACAGCCAGGATTTTCTACTTCTATTCTTGAAAGTGTTTGTAGTGATTTTATATCTAACCAGGTGTGCCAGAGAGGCTGAGTTTGTTTTTGGAGTCGAGGCGGAAGACAGAGGACCCAAAATTTAACCAGCGTCTCCTCCGGAGGTGGTGCTACACATGGGGGCTCGTCCGGGATCCTCTATTCTACTAACAAACCTCCAAGAAAATGCACAGCCTATGACTACCTCGCCATGTTGCAGGAGGAGTTCGGACAGAGAAGGCTGCAGACTTGATTTACCAATTTGTGCATGCTCTCCAATGCCAGGGTGAGTGCCTGTCCGAGTATATCTGGAAATTAAACAAAATACTAAACAAAATTTTATTAAAGAAGGGAATGTAACCTTCAGCCATATATCAAGCTAGAATGCAGTAGATCCTGAGAGGTGCTAATCTGGATCCAGCTAAAGACAGCCGATGTCATATCATTAAACTATCCTGAACTCATCAGGGTAGTGAGGGAGGAAGAGGCTATGTTTGAGGGCAGGAAAACTGCAACCAGGCCAGTATCTACGTCTCTAGCTGATGTCATGTCAGTGGGGGCAGCAGAGCCCAATTTGGAGATAACCACGCTGAAATCCCAGATGTCACAGATGATGGAAATTATGAATCAGTTAGCAGCCAAAATCAACACATTGTCTGCTGAAAGTACTCTGGGGTCCAGCCAATCTTAAACTCCTATCATTGCCTTCACCACAAAATCAGTGAATCGAGAGGTTTGTTTCAACTGTGGAGGAATGGGACATTACCAACGTGATTGTTCAAGTCCACCCAAGTCTGAAAGCCAATGCCGGAAACCAGCGGGAAACTTCAAAGGGGCCAACCGGGTGTCCATCCTCAGCAATTAGCTCCAAATTTAAAGACGCAAAGAAACCACAATGGAAGCCCAAACCCTCTCAGAAGGCTCCCGTTGCTGTTTCTGAGCGACCAGACAACCCGCTCCCATCGACCTTGGGTGACCGACTTCAGAAAGTCAGTGCACACCAGCCCTCCCGGGGCCCACTGAGACACAAATAAAACCGGAAGAGCCTCAAGAAAGGTGCACAAATACAGAAAACAGGACAGACTGGCCCCACTACTGGTAAATTCCCTGACAAACTAGTGGGACCTTTTTCCATCGTGTCAATCCAAGCGGAAGGCATCTACACAAAGGCCCTTCTGGACATGGGGGCGTAAGTGACCCTGCTATATCTAGACATTTTTATGACAGGCATTCAAACACTTGCCCCTGCAGAAATTGGAGGAATTATAAATATAGGGCCTTGGAACCCAGAATTTCCCGTATGATGGATATTTACTAGTCAAGTTGACATTTGACCCCTCTGTGACCGGACAAACAGAAACATTTGATACCCTAGCCTATGTATGCCCTTGCCCTTTAGGAGCCAACAAGAGTTCTGATAATAGGAACACTGTCCTCGTCAGAAGGCTGCTGACTACTCTTGTATCGAAGTCCGACAACTCAACCAAGGGCATACACCCTATGCTGACACAAGTGTATTAGCATCTAGTTCAAGAACAGAGAGCCCCAGATGAAGGAGTGGGAAAGATTTGGCGATTGGACAGAAGTGAGAAGATACTACAGCCTGTTGAGGGTGTGTGTCTACAAGCTTCAGTCAAACTCAATTGGAAACAACCGGGCCCCTTTGTTGTCCTTGAAGCTGACTACCAGGGAGAGGACACATTAGTGGAGGTAATCCCAGAAGTGATATCAACTAGAGCTCTGCAATGGAGTCATAGGAAGATCCCTGCCAGCATCCGGAATGTTACGGCCTCGCGGTTGAAACTGTGTGCCCAAATACTGTTAGGACAAGTGAATCCAGCCACCCCAGTCTCAACATCTGATTTGGAGAAGGGAGGGAAGGACAGAATCTCCATAGAACAGTTTTACCCACAAAACACCCCACTATCATCTGAGTAAAAAGAAAAGGTTAAAGCCCAGCTCCTGAGATGGCAGGATATGTTTTCGAACCATGAGTTTGATGTGGGATGTGCTACCCAGCACAAGATTCGTCTTCAGGAAGACAAGCCATTCAGGGAAAGAATCAGGCGGATCCCACTGGGTGATCTGGAAGATCTCCGTGAACAACTAGCAGAGCTAAAGAGAGCAGGCATCATTCGAGAGTCACGGAGTCCTTATGCCTCTTCCATAGTGGTGGTATGGATGAAGAATGGTTCCCTGAGATTGTGCATCGATTACTGAACACTAAACCGGAGAACTATCCCTGATCAGTACACCACTCCAAGAATAGAAGATGCCTTACAAAGCCTGTCAGGGGCAAAATGGTAATAGACTTGAAAAGGGGGTATTATCAAATCCCCATGCACCCTGAGGACAGGAAAAATACATCTTTTATCACCACAGTAGGGTTCTTTGATTTGACAGGATGCCTCAAGGTCTGTCTGGTGCCCCAGCAACGTTCCAGAGACTGATGGAGAAGACAGTAGGGGACATGAACCTAATCGAAGTGTTGGTGTATCTAGGCATAGTTACATAGTAGGTGAGGTTGAAAAAAGACACAAGTCCATCAAGTCCAACCTATGTGTGTGATTATGTCAGTATTACATTGTATATCCCTGTATGTTGCGGTCGTTCCACATCCTTGCCACTCTTATGCCGCGTACGGACGATGGGAATTTCCGACAACCAAACCGTGAATTTATTTCCGACAGATGTTGGCTGAAACTTGTCCTGCATACACACGGTCACACAAATGTTGTTGGAAATTCCGATTGCCAAGAACATACTGACGTACAACGTATACGACAGAACTAGAAAAAGGAAGTTCAATAGCCAGTGCGCCACCCTTTGGGCTCCTTCTGCTAATCTCGTGTTAATAAAAGTTTGGTGAGAGGCGATTCGCGCTTTTCAGCCTCGTGCTTTTCCGATCGTTACTGCTCTTCAGTTTGTGCTTGTGGGTTTGTATCTGGTTTTCAGTGCGTGTAGTCAGTTCGCATCTGGTTTTCGGTGCGTGCTATTTCTAGTACGTTTTGATTTGCAGTGCGTTCTTGTCTGCTCGTTTCTGATTTTCAGCTCGTTCTTCTAAGGTTCTTTCTGATTTTCAGTGTGTTCTGTTAGTTCGTTCTGACCAGCCGACTGTTTTGAAGCCATGTTGCGGTTACGTACTCGTCATAGAGTTCGTGCTGTGCAGGGGCTTGGTGTTGGGGTTCTTACTTTGACCCAAGCCCAGTCCATGAACAGGGCGGGGAGGAATTCATGGACGAAGAATTGGTTGCTCCAGCGTGACCAATTCTCGCACATGCCTTTGTTGCGGAGATCCATGAGAATAATCCTGATGATTTCAGGAATTATCTCTGGATTACGGACCCCGTTTTTCACCGTTTGTTGACTTTGCTGTCCCCTTATATTACGAAGCAGGACACCTGCATGCAGCAAGCCATCACTCCTGAACAGGGGCTCATCGCCACCTTGTGGTACTTGGCGATGGGGAGAAGTCTGCAGGACATCATGTTCTCGACAGGCATCTCCCCCCAGGCTCTGGGGATCAATATTCCAGAGACCTGTTCTGCCATCATTCAGGTCCTACAGAAGGACTATATTAAGGTAAGTTGTATCCTTTAACATCACATTCTATGTATTTAATGTTTGCTAATGTATTGTATTTCTTTCATCATTCCATAATTACCATGATTGTAATATGCTGTGAATGTCCCCTTTATCCTCATGGATGCTTGAATTTTTTAATGCTCTTTTTTGTCCTTCATGCATATTTGCCTTCACTAACCTCCCCAGCATGCTATCTTGGGCCCATACACACGTAGCCTAGTCACTTAACAATTTATTTTGTCAGCCCCATTGTACTGTTTAACCTAAACACCCCCTAAAATGTGTACAAATGTTACTTTTGTCCTTTAATTCAGGCAGAGTGCAAGAGGCTTTTTTTGGGGGCCCTTCCTCCCCCCAACCGCTAAGTCAACCGATGGCAAAAGTAACACGCATTATGTATGCATTCAGCTCTCAATGAAGTGGAGAGGGTTACCTGTCCAAAACATCTCCCCCCCTAAAATTTTTAAATGGTCAATCAGAGGGGGTGAGGAATCTGATAAGTGGACTTTATATTTTGTCTTTAAATACTCCTTAAAATAAATGTTTTATACTTATGTTGGCCAAGAATGTTTGTATTTAATCTGCTTGCAATGTGCAAAAGTACTAATTAATTTTTTTCTTGTTTGACTCCACAGTTTCCTTCAACGCCACAGGAATGGCAGACTGTGGCTTCCCAATCTGCCAAGCGGTGGGACTTTCCCAACTGTGGAGGGGCAATTGATGGGAAACACGTCCACATCGTGCCACCCCCCCCAACTCAGGGTCATACTACTATAATTACAAGGGGTTTAATAGTATTGTGATGTTGGTGGTGGTGTCAGCGACATACGAGTTTCTCTATGTGGACGGTCTATTGTTCATCTTTGTCGCTGATGAAGCATTTGGGCTGGGTGATCACCTGATGTGGCCATTCCCGATGAGGACCCTCACCTCGGAGGAGAGGGTTTTTAACTACTGGCTGGCCAGAGCCAGAAGAGTGGTGGAGAATGCTTTCGGGATAATGGCCAACCGGTTCCACCTGTTCCTGACGCCAATCAACATGGCGGAATATAAACTAAACCATATAATACTTGCATGCTGCATTCTACACAACTTTTCAGGAGAAATGCTACAAACTATGTGGCCTCAGTTGGGCCTGAGGCCAGATTTCCAGAACAAACAACAACCCTGATGGAGCTTGAAACTGGACGTCCTGGCTTGCCACCCCAAAGTGCCCGCGAGGTCTGGTACTTTGCTGGTAGGGGGGCCATTGATATGCCAGCAAATGTTTGATAAGCAATAATAATATTTCATTTTATTTATTGCTTGTGTTTCTGTTAGCTGTCTCCTAGGTTCTCCTATGGGCTTTTCTTTTTGGCCATCTTCTTCAATAGTGCAAACGTAATTTAGTTGATACATGAGGTGACAATCTCTTCTTCAGCTAACTATTATATTGTGGGTCTGCTACACACATACAATGTTTTTGTTGTTAATGTATGTAAAGCATTAATGATAAAAAACATCCTTTTCAGCACCATGAATTAATTGTTTTGAGCCCCCAAACTGGCCTGATTGGGGTAAATTTTAGAGAACTGTGGGGGTTATTTACTAAAGGCAAATCCACTTTGCACTACTAGTGCACTGCAAGTGCACTTGAAAGTGCACTGAAACAGCACTGAAAGTGCACTTGTAGTGCAAAGTGGATTTGCCTTTAGTAAATAACCCCCATTGCCACTGTAAACACCAAATTACTACAAAAACTGGTAGTGAGTATTGAAAGAAGAAGCCACACTTTGTTGAGTATAAAACATTTTACTCTGTGCACATTCACATGTGCGTTAGAAAAGGGTTTTTGAACAAACCAACATATTTGCTGTATAACATTTTTAGGATTGACAGTACAAATAGCCTGTTTTGGGTTAAACAGGCATGTTTAAAACCATAAACATACACAACTCAGGAACTTACAAAGTTCAACTTTGACAAAGTGAAGCAATATCATACAACAGTATATCCAAACTGTGTTGATCTTACCTTCATCAGATGGGGTGATGTCACCCCTGTGAAAGCCAAATTTTGAAGATGCACACAAATTGGGAGTGAAAATGTGGATTTCCCTCCTGATCCCATGCCTAATGTCAACATGTTCTACCTCCCATCATGGGGGATCAATGGACGTGTTTCGGGGGTGCAACCCCTTCCTCTCATCTACTTTAGTTGTGAGGAAGGGGTTGCACCCACAAAACGCGTACCTTGATATCCCATGATGGCAGATAGCACATGTTGACACACTGTGTGCATCTTCAAAATTTGGCTTTCTAAAAAATATTTAAAATGTGTGAAAGTCAGAAAAATACAAACAAACTAGAATAATTTTGGGGTGTTTTAGATTCTGCCTAAAACATCAGTGATGTTTTTGAGTCTTTTTTCCACATCATTGATGTCTTCCTTGATCTTCTGTAAATCACGATTGCACACCATGAACTCCCCGATGAGGACGTGTGCACTTGTACTCGTGAAATGAGATTCTTCTTCCACAACATCCATATCACCTAAAATAAAAAACCACACCGTGTATTATAAATATGCAGGCATACATCTATTAACTGAAGCTGTGGTCTCAGACACTCACCTGTTGTGGTCACTATTTCGCCCACTTCATAAACCTCTCCTTCCTCCACATTATGGTTGTGGTGTTGTGAGTTCCCCTTCTTTAAGAGTTTGGGGATCCCTGTTGACCTCAGAGGTCCCGAGTCTTTTCTCCCCTATGTGAATTAAAAAATAGGTATACTTAGCACACAGATATTTGAGGCCAGAAATAAGAATATGAAATATTGCTTGGAAGTGATGTACAATTGTCAGTTTTGTCAGATTTCCAAGCTGAAGACATGATTTTTTTGCCTTTCTAAACCTGGAATAATTACCTTTTTGTGCAAGTTTCACACATGTAGAGACCCCTAGTATCCACTGGAGCACCTGTGTGGGACACCCTAAAAAGTTTGTTCTGGTGTCCCACACTAGTGCTCCTGCGTCCAGATTTGTAAACAGCTGCTGAATGTCCTCTACTTACACTGTATCAAGTTTGCATTTCATTCTAGTTACAAACCCATCTAGACAACAATGTTATAACCTTCTTTTAATACAAATAGGTATGAACAAATGTAGTTAATCTGCATATAGTTAATCTGCGAATGATTACTGTGCCCATGAACCTGAAACTTGCCATTTTAAACTGTACAACAGTAAAGAAAAGCACATGGAGCAGCATGAACGTAATAATAATAATAGGAACAAAAAATACTTACTTTTTTGCAGCACTCTCTTGATTCTTCTGTACTGATCCTGCTCCCTCAATTTGAGCTCTGTTTGATTGATGAACAATAAACTAAAAATATGTCCCATTTTCATACACAGAAAAGCCTCAGCCAAGAGGAGGCTGTGGAAAGTGGCAGCCAGGAGGTGGCGGGGAAAAGTGGCATCCAGGAGGTGGCCAGGCCCTGTAGCCTGACCGAATCCCAGGTTCCTCCCCTCCGCCTTCCAATAAAAAGTACCAGGAAGGGGAGGAACGTGCAGGAGTCAGCGCTTTCTTTGATTAGGGAGGCTGCTGCGGCCCTCAGAACCACCCCCAATATTCAAGAGGCCTATGTCTGCATGGTAGCCAACAAAATTCAGGAAATGGTGGGCCAACGCCTCTTTTGTGAAAATGTGATCTATCTGGCCCTAAATAAGGGGTTGAGGGGTGAATTCACAAGCAAAACCCACCTGAGTGAGTTGGACCATCCTCCTCCTCCATCTCCTGCCACAACTCCAACACCAGAGCCACAGCCCGGAAGCAAGCGTGGAAGCAAGCGTAGCTCAACCTGGCTCATCCCTCCATCCCCCTCCACTGTGACTCCATCCCTCCACCTGGCTCATCCCACCACCTGGCTCCATCCCTCCACCTGGCTCATCCCTCCATCCCACCACCTGGCTCATCCCTCCATCCCTCCACCTGGCTCCACCCCCCTCCCTGGCTCCATCCCTCCACCAGGAGTTCTGGTGCTAAAATTATTGAATTGATTTTTTTTTTTTTGAGGGGGGGCGCAAGTAGCTGGTCTCGCCTAGGGTGCAAAATAGTCTGGCACCGGCCCTGGTGCAGACTTCATAATTAAAACCGACAACCCGCTCACATTTATCCTTACCACAACTAAGCTAGATGCCACTGGGCACAGGTAGTTGGCCACCCTATCAGGATTCCGTTTCAGCTTAAAGTACTGTCCAGGGGTTGGGAACTGGAATGCTGATGCCCTATCGAGGAGACCCTATGACACAGGAGCTTCCTCTGAAGAGTGGAATCAACTTACACCAGAAGGGATACAAGCCTTGTGTCAAGGAGTGAAACATCATACCAGTGGAGCAACTGGGACCGAAGCCATCCGAGTCACAGTGGCAGGTGTCCCCAAATACTACCGTGATCTGTCCCAGGTCAGGGACAAAAGCCTACCTATGCTTTCAGACAGAGACTTAAGAAAGGACCAGATGGAGTTGTTTAGCATTGAAGGCCCTGGAAGATCAATGAAAGGTTAATGTCCAGATCTACTGCTGACAGACTCTCCAAAAGAAGCACATCTGGTACATAAAGAATGGGATCAGTTGCAGCTACGCAATGAGGTGGTCTACCGAAGGGGCCCCTCAGACAATCCTGAAGATAAGTGGCAGCTATTCTTACCAAGAAAGCATAGGAAGACTGTGCAGACTGCCTTGCATGACAATCATGGCCACCTAGGGCCTGAGAGGACATTCAAACTGGTGTGAGACTGGTTCTATTGGCCTTGTATGTGGGCTGAAGTTGAGGGATACTGTCACTCCTGCATACGGTGTATGCAGACAAAGACTTTGCCCCACAGAGCTGCCCCAGCGGGTCATCTTCAAAATCAAGGACCACTGGAATTAGTGTGTATTGACTTTCTGTGTCTGGAGCCTGACTTGATTGAACAGGGAAATGTTCTGGTGTTAACTGACCACTTCACCCGGTACACCCAGGCATTCCCAACTAAAGACCAACAAGCATCTACAGTGGCCAAAATTCTGGTAGAGAAGTTCTTTGTCCATTATGGCCTACCTCAATGTATTCACTCTGACCAGGGGAGAGACTTTGAGAGTAGACTGTAAACGACTGTTAGACCTGTTAGGTGTTCAGAAGTCAAGAACCACTCCCTACCACCCTCAAGGGGATCCTCAGCCAAAATGCTTAAATCACACCCTCCTAGATATGCTTGGGACTCTTATGGCTGAAAAGAAGCAACATTGGAGCAGGCACGTTGCAGCTATTGTACATGCCTATAATAGCACTGAAAACAATGTCACAGGTTATTCACCATATAGGCTGATGTTCAGAACAGAAGTTCGACTGACAGTTGACTTAGAATTCAGCACCTCTTTAGATCATACCTCGATGGCGTCACACAGAGGATATGTGGACTGCCTAAGGAAGAGTCTGAAAACAGCATATGAAAAAGCCCAGGCTGCCTCAGACACCCAGGGCCAGCAAAACAAGCAAAACTTTGACCTGAAGTTGAGAGTACATGATTTGCAGCCTGGTGACAGAGTGTTATTAAGGAACTTGGGCATCCCTGGTAAACACAAACTGGCTGATAGGTGGAAGTCGCAGCCCTACATCATCTGTAAGCAGTTGACAGCATTTTCAGTATACCAGTTTCACCCAGAAGGAAGCACAGGCTCACTAAAGACCTGGCACTGGAATCATCTGCTACCTTTATCAGAAGCGGTTCATATACCTCATCAACCAAATCCACAGCCTATTCAAACCACCTCTCAGGAATCATCTCCAGTAACCAGGTCCCAATCCTTTCCACCAAACATGGATTCAGAAGACAGTGAGGATGAAGAAATGGGAATGGACTGGCTATAGCAATCTATTATGTCAGAGACTGACACTCTCCTTTCTCCCAGAGAAGCTGATATGGGAACCCTCAGGCCTGAGGCTCCGGAGTTCATTCCACAGAGCCAACCCTTGACAAGCCAAGAAGACTTTCTGAGTTTCCCAACTGTAGAGGACATAGACGCTCCCCAACTTTCTGTAGCATCAGAGGAAGAGGCCACTATACCCAAAACCCCTGAGCCCAAAGAGCAGAGAGGAAAGCGAACAATTCATCCACCAAAAAGGCTGACATACAATACTTTAGGTGAAAGTTCTGAAGAAATTATCCTCACATCTCAGAGAACGCACAACCTGCCGACTCTTCCCACTACAGATTTAGTGGAGGGCGACTCCAACTCACCCTCTGGCACATCTAGGTGGGCTATCCCAGTGCTGTGTTTTGGCCTAGGCCAACAAGGCCCAGGCCTAGGGCGGCACTTTGTGGGGGGCGGCAAAAAGCCGCCCCCCCCACAAAAACGGCACCCGCTCTCCTCCCGCACAGCAGGGCACATCAGGAGAGTACAGCTTGGGAGTGCAGTGGCCTCGCGGCTGCAGATGAGGCCAGGAAGCAGTTAAATCAGGAGCTGTCAAGCCGCCCCTGTAAAGCTGTGATTCTCTCTCTCTGATGTGGCCAATCATGGGGAGGGAAACAGCAGGGAGGAAGCTGGGCGGCGGCACGGCAAAATCAATTAGAGCCGCTCTCTCTCTTTCTTCTCTCTTCTCCGTTCAGCTGACAGAAAGGGGAGGGGGGGCGAGCGGGGGAGTTCTCTGGTAAATGGAGAAGCTGTGACAGGGAGAGGAGAGATGCGGGCTGTCTGTGTATCTCCCCCGCTCGCCCCCCCTCCCCTTTCTGTCAGAGAAGAGAGAGAGAGCGGCTCTAATTGGTTTCCCTGCGCCGCTGCCCAGCTTCCTGACCGCTGTTTCTCACCCCATAATTGGCCACAGCAGAGGGCCAATCAGAAGACTCTGGGGGCATCATGGGAAGAGTAATCCCTGAAGAATGGTAGCCCTGTGTGTCCACAGACATCATGCTACAGCCCCCAGCATGCATGCACTCTGCTGGGGGGGGGTTACAGGAGGAGAAAAAGAGAGTACTGTGCTGGGGGAAGCCAGATAGGGAGCCACGCTGTACCCGCACCACCAGAAAGCCATGCTGTACCCGCACCACCAGAAAGCCATGCTGTACACGCACCACCAGAAAGCCATGCTGTACCCGCACCACCAGAGCCACTCTGTACCCGCACCACCAGAAAGCCACGCTGTATCCGCACCACCAGAGCCACGCTGTATCCGCACCACCAGAGCCACGCTGTACCCATACCACCAGAGCCACGCTGTACCCGCACCACCAGAGCTACGCTGTATCCGCACCACCAGAGCCACGCTGTACCCGCACCACCAGAGCCACGCTGTACCCGCACCACCAGAGCCACGCTGTACCTGCACCACCAGAGCCACGCTGTACCCGCACCACCAGAGCCACGCTGTACCCACACCACCAGAGCCACGCTGTACCCGCACCACCAGAGCCACGCTGTACCCGTACCACCAGAGCCACGCTGTACCCGCACCACCAGAGAGCCACACTGTACCCGCACCACCAGAGCCACGCTGTACCCGCACCACCAGAGCCATGCTGTACCCACACCACCAGAGAGCCACGCTGTACCCGCACTACCAGAGAGGGAGCCACGCACCACCAGAGAGAGAGCCACGCTGTTCCCGCACCACCAGAGAGCCACGTTGTTCCCGCACCACCAGAGAGACGTTGTTCCCGCAACACCAGAAACACGCTGTACCCGCACCACCAGAAAGCCATGCTGTACCCGCACCACCAGAGAGCCATGCTGTACCTGCACCACCAGAGAGCCACGCTGTACCCGCACCACCAGAGAGCCATGCTGTACCCGCACCACCAGAGAGCCATGCTGTACCCGCACCACCAGAGAGCCACGCTGTACCCGCACCACCAGAGCCACGCTGTACCCGCACCACCAGAGAGCCACGCTGTACCCGCACCACCAGAGAGCCACGCTGTACCCGCACCACCAGAGGGGGAGGAAGATGAAGCCACTGCCAGGGTAGAGATGCTACACTACTGACTAGAGTTGGCCTGGGAAACCCAGAGTGAGTGAACGTCCAGCCGGAGGGATCACTGTTGCAGTTTCACCGGGTCTGGTAAGAGAGCCTGTTGGCCATTATACATTACTGTTCCCAGGAACTGAGCCATTAGGAAGTACCTAACCTGATATCCTCTAGGCCAACCCTAGTGACGCCACTGTCCCAGAGCCCACAACAAGTTACGGCACTGAGTTTCGGTAACTGGCCAGACAGGGATGCGCCAGCGTGGGCACCCAGGACATCTGCCGCCCGGAGTCCCACAAGCGGCGATGGGCTTTCCATAGCAGCCAACACCTCTCTCCCCACTGTCAGCCACATACTCAGTACACAGCCAGGAGGAGGAGGAGCCACAGAGGAGGGACACGACTTCAGTGCAAGAGCCTCCCAAAGCACCCAGCACATATCCCCTTACCCCCAAATGAAAAGATGCTGTATCGCTCACTGTCCTCCTCCCGCGGCGTCCCTTTGTCCTCTTCCCGTGGCGTCCCTTTGTCCTCCCATGAAGATGACAGGGCGGATCTTAAAAAGGAAGGGGTGTGGCCTTGACAGGAAGGGGTGGGTCATAGTTAAATTAGGGGGGTGCGCGTGCTTAGTCAGGCCTAGGGCAGCACAAAACCTAAATACACCACTGGGCTATCCCGATATCGGTGGCTTGTGGGCAAGACAAGCTCACCTCTTATGGCAAATGGTGGGAGGTTCCCGTGCCAGGTTCATATGTGCATGCAGATTGTTTGTTTCCATATATGTATAACCTGCTTTTGCCTCCTGATGTATTTTGAAAGCATGTAACAGGTTGCAGACATTATATTTTGGTAGACTCTGTCCCTCATTTGGGGACTGAAGGTTCCTTGGTGTGGGGAGTGTCTAACAGGCATTCTGTCATTGGCCCCATTCAGGACATGCATAGATTATAATATAAGCCTATTTGATACAACCAAACATGCAGTTTCTCCTTTTGGCCACAAGATGGAGATAGGAGGATTCTGACCCTTCCTTCCTGCCTGAACATGAGGTGACAGAGAGGACACTGGGAAGAAGGGGGAGTTTTCTGGAGTGCTGAGGTGATTGAAGAGAGAGAGACAGGTTTCCACACAGCACTACAGAGAGAGACAGGCTTCCACACAGCACTACAGAGAGAGTGCTGTCAGCAGAAGAAGAGAGAGTGGAGGAGAGGTGACTGGACTGTGTGGTGAAACCCAATCTGAAAGAGAAAGAAACACACTGTCTAGCAGCACCTGCTAGCCACGCTTTTCCTGAGACTACTGTGAGAGTGCAGACAGGAGGCTGAGGGGAGTCAGGAACAGTGAAAACTACACGGTTCGCCACCGTTCAGCCCAGGCACCCTGCTCAGCAACCCAGTGCCGCCCAAATGAGACAACCCACACCGCTTCAGGGATCGCAATATCCATCCAGGTGTCTAGTTGGCTGCTGTCCGGTCACCTCACCAGTTTAACTGTCACAGGGTAGCTCTGGTAATACAGATGAACCGCTGGAGAGATCCAAGGCCCGAGAACAAAGGGCCCCCCCACTGAAACTGGAGCACTCTGGTAGTACTTGGATGTGAGCGCCCCACAGTAGCTGGGTCTTTTGTGGAAGCCATATGCTATTAGGTTCCTGCCTGGCTGTCCACATGGCAGTTCTGACATTGGAGGGCCTCTCATCTGGCTGCAGATTACTTGCTTAACTACCTCTGCCTCATCGGGTGTGTACTGGCTGAGCTCCTGGGAAGTAGGGAAGCAGAAAAATTTTCCCTGGGTGTGTTCACAAACTCAATTGTGGGAAAAGTAGTTAAAGGGGCCTATACCTGCATCTGAGCATGGTCAGTAAATGGCATTTTGCTACTCTCCACCCCAGTTGAAATTGCTGTCCTTGGCAAGTTTGCAGACTATACAAATTCAGATTGCACGAGGTGTACAGAGGGTCTCCTGAACTTCTCAGAGTCTTTTTTTTTACACAGTTAATCACCCAGTTTTTATTCCTGATTGCCTTTTCTCAACTCTAATTCTTGCTGTTACCAACAGGTTAACTACTTTACAGGAAATTTAGGAGAATTTGATTGATACTTTGAAGGAGATATTGCAGATCACTCCGTAGTTTTTATGTGGGTGACAAAGTTTGGTCATCTACCAAATGTTTGAAGGTTCATCTTCCATCTGCTAAGCTGGGTGAAAAGTTTGTGGGACCCTCCAGATTTCTGCTTAAATCAATCTGGTCACCTTTCCCTTAAAACCTCCCGACAGTACAAAGATTTACCCTGTTTTTTTGCATATCACTACTCATATCATTTTTAATGAAAATGCTTTTTCTGGTAGAATTCTCCCAGCCCCCCCACCCATTGAGGTACAGGTTGAAAAGAATTTGTGGTTGAAAGAATTCATGATTCCAGGATCTTTAGGAACAAATTACAATATCTGGTTCAGTAGGAAAGATACGGACCAGAGAATAATCTTAGGAACCTGAGGAGAATGTTCATGCCCCCAGATTGATAAGAGAATTCCAACAGAGGTTTCCTCAAAAAGCTGGCCCTAAGACATCCAGGGACCATCTTGGAAGGAAGGGAGTACTGTCAGGATCCAGATATGAACCTGGGACCTCTCCGGTGTCCTGCTGTGTCTCTTTTTTCTATGCTACCTGAGATGCTTGACAGCTCCCTGCCTGATTTCTTGGACAACCTTAGTTTGTTACATGTGTAGCCCTTCCCCATAGCAGCCGCTTGATTAAAAAAGGTTCACCCTGTGTGTGCAGCCAGGTGGGAATCATTCGAGCCCGACAGCCAAGCAACCAGCATTTATACCAGCCACTCGCAGTCAGAGAACAGTCAATTGAATTGTTTTTTTTTATATCTATTAGGGAATTTAAACTTGGATGGGGTATGGGAAAGGACCAGGACACTATTAATCCATTAACTTTATACATTGTGGACTCTGTCACTTTAAGTAATCTTCAGACTACCCAAGAGAAGCCTTTCTTAAGTGGCTCAGTCTCTCTTTCACAGCAAAGCTTTACATACACTGCAGCAACTGTATTTCCACTCCTCTTCACATCTCACGGTTTCTGGATGCAGTACAACACAGTCCTCCTATAGCAAGAGGTGTGATCCCTCCTGCGATCTCTGGAAACTAGCTGGTCCCTGTGCCTGTCTGCTTCTATCCCCTCTTCTGGCTATAGAAGTACAAACAAACAGATGCCCCACTATACCTGATCCTTGCTTCTAAGGGGGATGGTTACTCACAGTACAGCTCACTCTCTATCGAAAAGCCAGTGGCGTGCAAAACACACCTCAAAAACTTCCACCCGGTGCCAAAAAAAAGTGCCCACACATAGAGAGTGAAACACAAAAACGTGCAACGGGTGTACAGAGTCCTCCACTAGGGAAGGACCTTACCCTGATCCCCCGGGGCGTTAGGCTCCAGACAGGGACTGAGGTACTCAGACAAAGGGTCCATCCGGCCGAAACCAGGCGGACCCCCACAACTGGAAGGACTGCCGAAGCAGACCAACCCAAGTACAGTGGGGCTCTCCCGAAGAGAGACCCCTCAAAGGAGAGGGCGAACCAAGCCAAAAGGCCTATGTCCACCCCCTCCCAAGACTTTCAGAGTAGGCCCGAGGACCCACACCCTACTCGCCACACAGTGACAAAACGTGTATACAAAGACAACCAAAAAAAAGACAAAAAGGTGACAAACAGGGGTAAAAGAAAGAGTGGGGAAGATAGTGAGATGGGAGAGTGAAAGTGGCCATTGTGCTATACAATGGCCGGCCCTCCAGCCAGGCATAAAAATTTCCCCTGGTCCTGGCCAAAAGGCCCGGCCCAAGAGGCAGGTGTGAAAAACGTGTGTTGTGGTGAAGTGACCATGGTGCCATAAAATCAAGTGCTTTCACACCGTGACTATACGGCACCCCTGAACTGCCACTTCAGGGGCACATTCACCACTGGCTTTTCAAAAAAGCCCTGACCACCCAGCCCAGACCACAGCAGACCCCACCACAGACAGGAAGGATATGGAGATCAGGAAGCCGGAAAGAGCCCTTTACCATCAGGCACTGCCGTCGCTCCCATCACTCCTCCTAATTACATTCGGGAAGTACTTGCCACTCCCTCCCCCCCTTGCAAGGCAGGAGTAAGCGTTCTCTCCCAAATAACTGTCTGGAGCTAGATCCGCCCCAATCCAGGCCAGAAGGCCAGGGTCCCGACCCTCTGGTTCAGACCCCGTGGTTCTCCATCCCCATCAGAAGGCTTCCCTTTCGGCTACAAACCGCTCCAGGTCACCTTCACTCCAGCAGGTTTTGCATAGCAACCGCAATCCCATCTCTATTTCGCCATAGATCAGGGACGGAAGCAAGCGCCACCTCCTGGAAACTGATAAGAATAGATACTACACTTGATCTTCGCCAAAAGGCCGAGAAGCAATTAGCAATAATCACGCCTCAGTTGAACCTCATTGGCTATGATACTGCCACTGCGCAAAGCTCACAGTACAGCTCACTGGGGTGCCTGCTCTTCACCAGCCTCAGGAATGCCAGCAGCCAGTCTTGACTGTGGCACAGGCACATCGGTGGTCACCTTAACCACACACATAGAGAGAGGTAGCACCTCGCTCCACCCGGGGGCCCCCTCTTGGCTCAGCATTCCATCACTTCATCTCCATCTCTCCACATAACTCCCCATGTAGCAGGCCCCAGCAGTATATATGTGGTACCCCCCCCCCATCAAGCTCTCAGCTTGGAATTGGCCAGGACTTCCACAGTAGTGCCAAGCAGTGGCTCTCTTCCCTGTTAGTCAGTCCCTGGGGAAACCTTGTAGATTTCTACCAAGGCTGCTCAGGGGCACCCAGCAAAGCCAGCCCACATGGGTCTGCCCTGCCTACCAAAAAACAAAAAGATGAACTATTTACAGACACTGGTGCTACACATTTTTCTGGTGAATCTTGAACTCCTTGCTCCTCCCATGAACTTTCAATTTACCAGTAAGCTATGTCTCCACTTCCAGATTATTGTGCTCTCTTCAGCTGACATGTTGAATCTTTGCATACTTGCTGCTGTCCTTACCATCGTTACTTTTGTTATCGACCCTTGGCATGTGCATCGACTACGCCTCTGCCTGATCTTATCTAGCTATAACTCCTTATTGACCTTTTAGGCATTTGTCGACTGCACTTCCTTCTGATCCCATGCAGCTACTGCTCGTTACTGACATTTTGTCTTGTTCCTCAACTATGCTTTTGCTTGCTCCTTATTTGTTTTATCTGCTACCTAACCCACACTTGCTCTCTTCATGCTAGGGCAATCCAGAGAGCCGCGACCTGGCATGAGCATGCAGCAAAACCCCTCTCCACCACCAGGAGTTCTGGTGAAGACCGGCTAGTGCTTAGACCCTGCCCCTCGGGTGAGCCCACTCCATCCGCTAGGGGGATCTACTTATGTATTCAGCCAGAAAACTATTGCTTGAACCTCTGTACTGCTGCAACCAGTGACCTCCATCCTGATCCCAGACATATCCACAGCAGGAGCATGGACCTGAGCTGGTTGACCACTGGGCTTTATACTATTGTTAGAATCTGATAATGTTTAAAGAGCTGGGGTTATATCTTAATAAAAACCTATTGAAAGTGAAAGAGCTGGGGCAGCCACCATTGAACTTTGACAGGTACCCCCTTATGGGCCTCTCTATGTGTCCCAGTGGGTTTGATGATTTTACAGTATAGGACTCTCATTTTTGCATGGGTTCCTTCTCTATGAATATTGTAGACTGAAATATCTAGAATAGGATATTTAGGGACAACTGTAGGGACTTCTATTCTTTTTTGCCACCATGACGTAGGGATGGAAGCACACAAGCTAAGGTAGCATACGGTTTGTTAAGTGTATATTGGTTTTATATTGCAGGGTGACCCCTGCTTGACACTTGAGACTTTAATAGTTTTAATTGCCCAACAATAGTATATCTTGGTTGCAGACGCCTGGGTTCTGCATCCCCGGGAGCTGCGATGTATGGTTTGGCCCCTCCCTCTGCCTCCCTCCTACGAATCTGGGGCTGTGGGTGGCGCCACCCACACATCAACACCATGTTACATGCACTCAGCGTGCGGCGCCATATGATGCCGCGGGCTGATTAGAGGCGTCCCCAGGTGCCGCACACTGCTGTGCTTCTGTTTCCCAACGACGTTTGACGCGAGGGAGGATCTTGAGCGCCAACTGCTGAGTGATGCCAGGCATCCATGTGTTGGTGCCATCCCTCCTCCCTCCGCTTCATAATGCAGCGTGGCATTGGCGGAATACCGTGGCTATCCTTGGCCTCTAGGACTGCATGCTGGTGGAGCACACATCCCATTTCTTTTTTCCAGTTCTTCACATACTGGTCCCCATGATCTCCTTTTGAGATGCAAGGTAAACACTTTTTTACACTCTTTTGTTAGTGAGGTTTTTTCACCAAGTTTTGTGTTTTTCACTTCCCCACCAACCCGGGCTGGGTTGGTGTGATACACCATTTAGCACAGTCTTTCGCCTGGCTTGGGCAGACGCTGCCCAGGGACAGTTTTCATACACTAACACAATCACTTCTTTTATTTTACAGTACATTCACTGGAACTGGCATTTACATTTCACCATCAATCAATCACCAACAGGGAACCACATTACCACTGGTGTTCCTCATGCTGCGGCCCTGGGCCTCGGTGTTGCCATGTATATGCGGCCTCAGCTCCCGTGGGAGGTTTGATATCCCTATGGTGTCTTCAACCTTCAATCATACTACCTAAATACTTACTTTTAACTGTAGGTAAGAGCGTTTAGCAATACCCTTGCATTTTCGCTCTTAATTCCTCTGTGTCCAGCAATTGTTCACTTTGTAATCTTTTACTCTTCTATTATAGACCATTGCACGTGCAACTGCTCCTGATGGGTGGGAATCCCCAGTAGAGCCCTAGCCTTATGGTACATCACATGAATAAACAGGGGTTGGTGCTAAGTTGGTCTAAGGGGTAGGGTGAACCCACATCCCAAGTTAAACTAGCTAAATGGAAATTGATCCTCTTACGGGACTTTAAAGGGAACACCTACTCACGGGTCATAAACAGTAGGAAAGATATAAGATTGTATTCAAATAATAGAGTGTTTATTAATGGTATAGATCTTCAAATAGATCTGTGGTACATGGGGTAAATATGCAGCATACGTGATACATACAAAAAGATAGCAATACAAAATGCAAAAGATTCACAATCATGGAACTCCAATACACATGGAACACATATGCGGGGAGTACCCAATGCGGGGAGTACATCACATAATCACGTGATCTTGAGACTCCGTAACAAGTGATATTAATTTTGTCATTAATGTTTACCAATTCATTGTTATTTTTAACATGATTCATGTCTTAGCATAATCGCACTATCGTGTACCAATGTTTCTATTATCCATAGACTGGTTATGAATTATGTAATTATCAACTCAATCATGTTGCTCATGAATTAGCATAATCGCATTATCATGTACCAATATATCTATTACTCATAGTTTGGTTATGATTTATGTCATCATCACGCATAATAAATTATTAAGATTTTACTAAATTCCATCATGTTATTCTTGTGATTCAATGTATATGTTTTTGGAATCCATGATGTGATTTTTATTTTTCTGTACGCTCTTAGCTGTGCTTCATTAAAGTCCCAACCTTTCTTTTTGATATCTTTTGTATACACCTGGGCGTTTGCAATTTTCCATGCTGGTGTGAGACTTTATTTTGAACTGTCTCCCCAAGTTAAAGGTCAAACTCCGACATTTCCATCTTTCTTTGCTCCACCTATGACTGGTCTTTAATAATTTGTTGGACCTCAGATAGGTGTTGTTTCCACTCCCAAATCCAGAATGTTGGAGTGTGTTCAAGTTCTTCTCTGGACACTGTGACCAATTTGGCCAAACATAATGTATTAGAATGAGCAGCCTGTCACGCAATGTACTGTATGGTTATTTTTACAGACCACTTTGGCTAAGTAATGGGTCAATTTTTCTAATTTCTCACAAGCTAAGCCTTACAGCAGTTGTATCAGGGTGTGACTGACTACAATATAATATGTGACTTTTTGATTCCTTGTGAGTGGCACATTCTTGGGAGAACTCACTTTCAAAACACTTCACTTAGATATAATTACTTTTCTTACCTTACAGTCAGGTCCATAAATATTGGGACATCAACACAATTCTAATCTTTTTGGCTCTATACACCACCACAATGGATTTGAAATGAAACGAACAAGATGTGCTTTAACTGCAGACTTTCATCTTTAATTTGAGTGAGTATTTACATCCAAATCAAGTGAACAGTGTAGGAATTACAACAGTTGGTATATATGCCTCCCACTTTTTAAGGGACCAAAATGGGACAGATTAACAATCATCCATCAAACTTTCACTTTTTAATACTTGGTTGCAAATCCTTTGCAGTCAATTACAGCCTGAAGTCTGGAACGCATAAACATCACCAGATGCTGGGTTTCATCCCTGGTGATGCTCTGCCAGGCCTCTACTGCAACTGTCTTAAGTTCCTGCTTGTTCTTGGGGCATTTTCCCTTCAGTTTTGTCTTCAGCAAGTGAAATGCATGCTCAATCGGATTCAGGTCAGGTGATTGACTTGGCCATTGCATAACATTCCACTTCTTTCCCTTAAAAAAGTCTTTGGTTGCTTTCGCAGTATGCTTTGGGTCATTGTCCATCTGCACTGTGAAGCGCCGTCCAATGAGTTCTGAAGCTTTTTGCTGAATATGAGCAGATAATATTGCCCGAAACACTTCAGAATTCATCCTGCTGCTTTTGTCAGCAGTCACATCATCAATAAATACAAAAGAACCAGTTCCATTGGCAGCCATACATGCCCACGCCATGACTCTACCACCATCATGCTTCACTGATGAGGTGGTATGCTTTGGATCATGAGCAGTTTCTTTCCTTCTTCATACTCTTCTCTTCCCATCACTTTGGTACAAGTTGGTCTTGGTCTCATCTGTCCAAAGG
Organism: Aquarana catesbeiana; assembly: GCF_042186555.1. Taxonomy (NCBI): domain Eukaryota; kingdom Metazoa; phylum Chordata; class Amphibia; order Anura; family Ranidae; genus Aquarana; species Aquarana catesbeiana. The sequence continues at coordinate 93,762,737 of NC_133336.1, read as the reverse complement.
ATGTTGTTCCAAAACTGTGAAGGCTTTTTTAGATGTTGTTTGGCAATCTCTAATCTGGCCTTCCTGTTTTTGAGGCTCACCAATGGTTTACATCTTGTGGTGAACCCTCTGTATTCACTCTGGTGAAGTCTTCTCTTGATTGTTGACTTTGACACACATACACCTACCTCGTGGAGAGTGTTCTTGATTCTTGACTGTTGTGAAGGGTGTTTTCTTCACTATGGAAAGAATTCTTCGGTCATCCACCACAGTTGTTTTCCGTGGTCTTCTGGGTCTATTGGTGTTGCCGAGCTCACCGGTGCATTCTTTCTTTTTAAGGATGTTCCAAACAGTTGATTTGGCCACACCTAATGTTTTTGCTATCTCTCTGGTGGGTTTGTTTTGTTTTTTCAGCCTAATGATGGCTTGCTTCACTGATAGTGACAGCTCTTTGGATCTCATATTGAGAGTTGACAGCAACAGATTCCAAATGCAAATAGCACACTTGAAATGAACTCTGGACCTTTTATCTGCTCCTTGTAAATGGGATAATGAAGGAATAACACACACCTGGCCATGGAATAGCTGAGCAGCCAATTGTCCCATTACTTACCGAATGTCCACACCACAAAGAGTATAGATCCACATCTTCCCACATGCTTGTGGATTTGGAGAACAAACCAGAGAACCCTGACAAAATTCATACAATCATGTGGGGGACATAAACATCAGAAAGTTCAGAGATATTGGGAATTATTGTGAATCCTTGCTTCAGCTTGAAAATCCAGCAACACATAGGGGTTGATCTACTAAAGGCAAATAGACTGTGCTTTTTGCAAATGCAGTTGCTCTCTACAAAGTGCAGTTGCTCCAGAGCTTAGTAAATGAGGCAAAGCTTCACTTTGCAAAGAATATCCAATAACACGCAAGACAAAAAAAAGCGTTTTTGCTTGCACATGATTGGATAATAGAAGTAAGCAGAGCTTCCCCTCATTTACTAAGTTCTGGAACAATTGCAGTTTGTAGAGTGCGACTACACTTGCACAATTTATTTTCCTTTACTAAATCATACATAACTGAAAATTACTAAGACCCCGCTGCGATTCTGCCCTAGATTCCAAATTGAACTGCAATGCTGGCAATACACAGCTCGCGTGTTCAGGTGCCATTCCGTTTTGCTGCGTTTGTCATGCCATAAATAGCACTGTAACCATGGAAAACCACATTGCGTAAAGTTTGTTGCCCAAAAGAAGCTCCTTTTTGGGTGACAAGCTTTGTGTGATGCGGTTTTAGAGCGATTGCAATGAGATTTATCAAGCAACAATTGCAACAAAACCACACTGTATTTAGGTGCCAATGAAAATGAATGGCACTCGAACACACATGATGTGTTTTGTCAGTATTGCAGTGCAATTTCGAATAGCAGGCAGGATTTCAGTAATTCTACCTGCGATCCCGAATCGTTACATGTGAACGGGACTTTAAGCTAGTAGGATCATGTTAGCAAGTGCACAGGGGATAGAATTTTTAGGGCAACCATCCTATAAGTTTTTAAGAGAAAGACCTAAAAGTGAAACCATATTTATAATGTAAAAAAAGAGAAGAGAAACTGCTGCGCCAACCCAACAAACCAATAAAAGTGAAAATGAAATGTAGTGAAACAATAAGCAGCCAACACCAACAATTAGACAAATTGTGACAATGAATAAAGAAACAAAAAAGTGTAGCGCTATACTGTATCAGTTAGCAGCATCAAAATGTGCTAGGGTGACGAACAGTGTATATCAAAAGTTATATTAGACCATATGCGAAAGTACAGTGAACCATTAAGAAATCTAATATTCCAAAAGGAACATCTGTTCACATATCAGCTATACTTTATCGGTTAACACCATCACAATGTGTCAGGATGACAAACAGTGTGTATCAACAATTGAATTAATATTTGACCTCATACAAGAGGATAGTACATCCGTGAGGAATCCAATATTCAAAAGAGGACCTCTGTTAGCATATCCTCTATAATAAAACAATGTGAATCAAAGGTGCATCACACAAATTAAAAATCATACATAAGCATGTGTGGATAAGAGTAAATAATAAGTCTCTGAGGTGGGGACAGTTCATATAATCAAATGGAGACTTCTTGGAGCATAGGTATCTATCTCAAAATGACATTTGTTGCTGGATTCTTCCAGTGATCAGCCTGGTGTAATAATATAAAATGCCCTTACCGGACGTGGTGGACTCACAGGCCGTACAGCGGTGAGTCATACGAGCTTGAACCGTGTACCACGGTAGAGTTATAGTTGTTCCTGGTCCACCATCAGATGATCTTGATAGAAAACTCCAATCATAAACGGTCTCCCGGTTCGTCCTCCAACACTCACTTTGGTCTCCGACAATTCAGGACAGGGACAATAGGAGAAGAAAGGCTCCACATAGTGTGAATTCCGAAAGGATTTTATTGCATAAAAAATTCCAGCATAAAAATTCCAGATAAAAGCAAAATTTATAAAAACATGAAAAAATGTAGTAAGCGCAGTAGATAAATGGTTTGAGGTAGGACGCTACCTCAAACCATTTATCTACTGCGCTTACTACATTTTTTCATGTTTTTATAAATTTTGCTTTTATCTGGAATTTTTATGCTGGAATTTTTTATGCAATAAAATCCTTTCGGAATTCACACTATGTGGAGCCTTTCTTCTCCTATTGTCCCTGTCCTGAATTGTCGGAGACCAAAGTGAGTGTTGGAGGACGAACCGGGAGACCGTTTATGATTGGAGTTTTCTATCAAGATCATCTGATGGTGGACCAGGAACAACTATAACTCTACCGTGGTACACGGTTCAAGCTCGTATAACTCACCGCTGTACGGCCTGTGAGTCCACCGCGTCCGGTAAGGGCATTTTATATTATTACACCAGGCTGATCACTGGAAGAATCCAGCAACAAATGTCATTTTGAGATAGATACCTATGCTCCAAGAAGTCTCCATTTGATTATATGAACTGTCCCCACCTCAGAGACTTATTATTTACTCTTATCCACACATGCTTATGTATGATTTTTAATTTGTGTGATGCACCTTTGATTCACATTGTTTTATTATAGAGGATATGCTAACAGAGGTCCTCTTTTGAATATTGGATTCCTCACGGATGTACTATCCTCTTGTATGAGGTCAAATATTAATTCAATTGTTGATACACACTGTTTGTCATCCTGACACATTGTGATGGTGTTAACCGATAAAGTATAGCTGATATGTGAACAGATGTTCCTTTTGGAATATTAGATTTCTTAATGGTTCACTGTACTTTCGCATATGGTCTAATATAACTTTTGATATACACTGTTCGTCACCCTAGCACATTTTGATGCTGCTAACTGATACAGTATAGCGCTACACTTTTTTGTTTCTTTATATTTATAATGTAGACTGATGCTGTGCAGGGTGGAGCTTGTCCTGCAGGTTGTTCTGTTCATAATGCTACAGAGAACGCTCTGGAACAGGAGAAAAGCGCTATCACATGACTTGGCAAAGATTTCCTCTTCCTCCCAACACTTTTTTAAAAAAAAGTTTTGAATGAGAAAGGACATTGCTTGCTATAGAGTACCTAAGCACATCAAGCAGAAAGCACACTCGTAATCAGTGGTGGTCCATCCATTAGGGGCGCACGGGCGCCACACCCCCATCCATGTGTCTGGCCCCCTGATCCATATACAGCGCGCCGGACCATGGATACCAATGGGGGGGGTGTTTTTTTTTGAAGCACGTGATTAGAGCCAAAATATTCGCTATTCTCACACTGATTCTTCTCCCAGCTTCTCAGGAAGCAGGTCGTGTGACCCATTTCCAATTGGCCGAAAGGACAAGTGATCTTATTGGCCAAGGGGGGGGAAGAGACGTGCAACAGGGGAGAAACAGGAGAAGACTGACGGACCTACCAGCCGCTACTCCAGGGATGGCTCACCATCCAGCATCCAGCACTCTCCAGTTCGAGGAGGGGAGATTGGAGTCTGGCCATGACAGAGGTAAGGTGACGGCGGCAGTGGGGGTGTGTTCCTGGTGTTCCTCGCGTTAATGTCCATCTCCCACCCCCCACCGAATTATGGAGCCACTGCTTGTAATGTTATGTTATAAAAATGTGCCAGAGAATTTTTTTTAGAATAGCACTGGTATGGCCGCTGTTAAGTTCTACTTTAAAATTACAACAGGTACATGGGGATGATGCTAAATATTGCTCTGCAAGACTTTTGCTAGTTCAAGCAAATTATTATTAAATCTCAGAATTTTGAGGCGATACACTCAAGCGCATCATAGATACATGTGTTTCCTGGGATCCATAGTCACCCTTACAGTATTTGAAAGAATGTGATAATTTGAGTACCTACCACCTTCTCTCATTAATGTACAAATTACCTGTACAAATGGGAAAAAGAGTTATACTGCAAACTTCTGTCCAAAAACTTTAAATCCGCACCTGACTCATGTCGAACATGAAAATGCAAGATTTCTGTTATAAATTTATATCCAAGCTGTATAAAACTCCAACAAAATCATGTACCCAAGCTTTTCCCACCTTGCTGGCATGGCTGTGCTGAAACATGTTCCTTTATGCACATATGGTTGTATTGTGCAAACATTCAGGAATTTTAGAAAACAATCACACCCTGAATAAAGAAAATATTGCCACAGCCTGTTACCCATGACCCGCTACAACTCCTATATCAAGACACAAATTTTCATCAAGTCCTATAAAAATAGTGTGTTACCACACCTACTAAATTCTGCCAAATGTCTCATCCCTTGCCTGTGGAAAGAGTAAAGATGTCCTAGTCTACTAGAATGGAAAGGAGAGGTAGATAATATCATGGAAGCAGAAAGATAGGTACTCATAAGCCAGGATAAATACAAAAAGCTCTACAAAATATGAGCTTGTTATGGGTTATACTATGCCCCACAGATCACCAAAGTGACTAATACTTTGGATTAGCCTACATAGTTAGTCAGGTTGAAAAAAGACACAAGTACATCAAGTTCAACCAAAAAAATAAAATAATTACAATGCCATGTACACATATACACAAACCTATACCCAGAGTTTATCCAGAGGAAGGCAAAAAACCCCCAGCAAAGCATGCTCCGATTTGCTACAGCAGGGGAAAAAAATTATTTCCTGATCCCCGAGAGGCAATCGGATTTTGCCTGGATCAACTTTACGTATAAATGTTAGTACCCAATTATAGAAAGGTTTTTTAAGGGGGCGGGACTTTGAGTGAAGCACACGGATGCAGTAAAGAAATGAATTAAGAAATGGTTTATTAATAGAGTCAATTTTTTTTTAGAACATAGATTGAAAATACATTGCATATAGTATGTCATTGTTTCAAGATAAATCATCACATATAGGTACATTATCATATTATAAAACAATATTTTACAGATACACAGGTCACGTAATAACATGATTAATTGTAATGTAGGAATACTCATAAAAGTAGCTAGCGCATTAAAGCGTCATTAGAAATAATAGTAGAGATAAGACAAGTAGGAAAATAATTATTAAAAAACTTGCATCTAGACTCTGGTAGAAAATGTAAGGCAGTATTTTACAGTTGCACGGGTCACATAAGGGCGTGATTAATTGCAGTGTAGGTAATAATGAAATCAGTAAAAGGATGCATTAAAGCATCACATTGGGAAAAAGGAAATAATACTTGGTGGAGAAAAACGGCCGTAGTGAATTCATGAATGGATGGTGGTAACGGTAGTTGTAAGCTCTACGCGTTTTGGGACCTTTAAGTCACTCGTCAGGAGCAAGACCGTAATAAACATCTGAGAAGATAAAAGTAGTGGTAGGGACATTGTCATGATCAAAAAAGTGAGTGGGCAAATGCAGGGAATGTGCAACATCCCAGTTAGTACCCAATTATATTGTGTCCATTTAGGAAAGAATCCAGGCCTTTTTTAAAGCAATTGACTGAGCTTGCCAGAACCACCTCTTGAGGGAGTCTATTCCACATTTTCACAGCCCTTTATGCTCCGTACACATGATCAGACATTCTAACAACAAAATCCATGGATTTTTTCCGATGGATGTTGGCTCAAACTTGTCTTGCATACACACAGTCACACGAATCTTGACGGAAATTCCGAAAGTCAAGAACGCGGTGACATACAACACATACAACGAGCCGAGAAAAATGAAGTTCAATAGCCAGTGCGGCTCTTCTGCTTGATTCCGAGCATGCTTGGAACTTTGTGCGTTGGAATTGTGTACACAAAATCGGAATTTCCGACAACGGATTTTGTTGTCGGAAAATTTGAGATCCAGATCTGAAATTTTGTGTGATGGAAGTTCCGATGGAAAATGTCCGATGGAGCCTACACACGGTCAGAATTTCCGTCAATAAGCTCCCATCGAACATTTTCCGTCGGAAAATGCGACCGTGTGTACGGGGCATAATTGTGAAGAAACCTTTCTGTATTTGGAGATGAAATCTTTTTTCCTCTAGACGTAAAGAGTTCCCCCTTGTCCTCTGTGATGACCTCAAAGTGAATAACTAATTCACGATATGGACCACTTATGTGTTTGTACATGTTGATCATCTCCCCCCCTTAATCTCCTCTTCTCAAGAGGGAATAGATTCAGTTCTTCTAATCTTTCCTCATAGTTGAGCTCCTCCATGCCTCTTATTAGTTTAGTTGCCGTTCTCTGCACTTTCTCCAGTTCCCCGATATCCTTTTTGAGAACTGGTGCCCAAAACTGAACTGCATACTCCAGATGAGGTCTTACTAATGATTTGTACAGGGGCAAAATGATATCTCTCTCTCTGGAGTCCATACCTCTCCTAATACAAGAAAGGACTTTGCTTGCTTTGGAAACTGCAGCTTGGCATTGCATGCTATTATTGAGCTAATGATCTACCAAAACCCCCAGATCCTTCTCCACCATTGATTCCCCCAGTGTAATCTGCAAAGACAGAAATGTTACTTTTAATCCCAGACCCTATATAATTTATAAAGATATTAAAAAGTAAGGGTCCCAGCACTGAACCTTGGGGTACACCACTGATAACCTTAGACCATTCAGAATACGAATCATTAACCACTACTCTCTAAATTCTGTCTTTTAGCCAGTTTTCTATCCATTTACAAATTGATCTTTCCGAGCCTGTAGACTTTAGCTTACTCATGAGCTGTGTGTGGGGAACTGTGTCAAACGCTTTTGCAAAGTCCAGCTATACCACGTCCTCATACAAAGAAATCAGGCTTGTTTGACAACTTCTGTCTTTCATAAATTCATGCTGTCTGTTGCTTAAATTATTTTTTTTCAACAAGATCTCGTCTATGTGGTCTTTTATTAAACTCTCCAGTATCTTCCCGACTATAGAAGTTAAACTAACAGGTCTATAGTTACTTATTAACTAAGGCCATTCCAACTGTCACGTACCTTGGAGATGAGCCTGATGTGCAGAGGGAGACCTCTTGTACAGCCCCAGTTCAAGGACCACCGGAGCTGGTCGCGAGAGCACGGTGAGGTAAGAGTGCCTGCGGAGACTCTTGCTGGAAGAGGTAGCAGCTGATGAGTAGCAGGACCAGCGAATGCAGGTGTGCTGCAGATGCAAGTGTGCTGTGGATGCAGGACAGTGGATGCAGGGGTTCTGCGGATGCAGGATGGCAGAAGGCTGGATCAGAGTCAGACAAGCAAGGTCATACACAGAGGGTCAATCAGTATAAGTAGCAGGCAGAGGGTGGTCAGAGTTCAGGCCGGGTTTGGCCATGGAGAATCAGGCAACAGGCAGGAATAGCAGGGTCAAGCAAGCCAAGGGTCAGGACTGAAGATAACAGCATGGTCAGGAATCCGGGTCAATACTGGATCAGATACAGGCACAGAATCAGAACACAGGGTACAGCTGCAGATCAGACAGCAGCTGCACCAGTATTTTCGTGCATGCGCATAGTGTTCGCCTGTTATAGCTAATGTTCCAGCGCAGCTATGCCCGGCAAGACGGACACCTGTAAATGCACGTCTGTGCATGCCATGTCCCTGACACCAACTCTGTACCATCATGTGAAAGGCAATGTTTTGGCCTCGTTGGACAGGGTGGTCAGCAGCAAGGTTCACATTACCGCTGACTCATGGTCCAGCGGGCATAGTTAGGGACGTTACCTTTCCTTCACAGCACACTGGGTAACTCTGCTGGCAGCTGGGAAGGATGCAGGACAGGGTTTAGTGTTGGAGCTTGTTCCACCACAACGCCTCCAAAAAGCTGGTGGTGATTCTGCCACATTTATCTGCTCCACCCCCTCCTCTTCTTCTTCCTCTATGGCCTTTTCTGCTGAATTGTCCTCTAAACCAGCAGTGTTCCATAAGCGTTCAAGGGGCTACGCAAGCAGTCAGGCTAAAAGATGCCATGCGGTGCTTGAGTTGGTCTGCCTAGGGGACAGGAGCTACACTGGGGCAGAAATTCTATCAGCTCTGCAGGGGCAGGCTCAGAGGTGGTTGACGCCACTGCAGCTTGAGCCAGGAATGGTTGTATGCGACAGTGGCACCAACCTTCTCTCCGCCCTCCGAGAGGGACACTTGACACATGTTCCATGCTTGGCACATGTCCTGAATTTGGTGGTGCAGCGTTTCTTGACCAGGTACCCATGCTTACAAGATCTTCTGAGGCAGGCCAGAAAAGTCTGTGGGCATTTCCAGCGGTCATACAATGCCAGTGCTCGGCTGGCTGGCATTCAATAGGAATTCAACCTGCCCACCAACCGCCTCATTTGTGAAATGCCCACCAGGTGGAACTCAACATTGGCAATGCTGCAGCGGCTGCACACACAACAGAGGGCCATCAATGAGTACCTGTGCGAGTATGGCATCAGGACAGCCTCAGTGGAGCTTGGCTTCTTTTTGCCACGCCAGTGGCTACTTATAAAGGATGCATGCACTGTCCTGTCACCGTTTAAGAATACACAAGGATGGTGAGCAGCAACAATGCATGCATCAGTGACACTGTTCGTCTAATCCTCCTGCTGGAGCACACGCTTCGTGGAATCATGGACAGGGCACTTTAGGCAGAACAGCGGGAGGAAGAGGATGACTTTCTTTCCTCTCAAGGCCCCCTTTATGTAGATACTATTCCTATGGGGCCGCCAAACACACAGGGGGAAGAGGAGGAGGAGAAACCGAAGGAGTTGTATGTGGCTGGGAGGAGGTAGTTCCTGACAATGTCATCCTTAGTGACCCAGAGGACTCTCATGCCTTCTCAAACGAATGCTGGATGGGCTCCATGATTCTGCAAAGCCTGTGAAAGGACCCAAGGATTCGTGGTATCAAGGAGAGGGATCATTATTGGCTGGCAACCCTTCTTGATCCACGTTACAAGGGTAAAGTTGGAGAGCTCATCCTGCCTTCGCAGAGGGAGCAGAAGATGAAACATCTTCAGGGCGCCTTGAAGAAAAATTTGTGTAACGCTTTTTCAGACACTGGGAGGTTACCACTTCCTGGACAATGTGTTTCTGAGGCTTTCTTTCGGTCAGAGGAAGAGCAGTGGAGAAGGTGGCCAGCTGACTGATGCCTTTAAACAATTCTTTAGTCCTCAGCACCCAGGGCTATTTTAGACATTTATGATTAGTTTTGTGCGAATAGGAAATTCGTACATTCATGAGGATCCGAAATACGAATTTTTATGCATACGAATTTTGTACGAAATACGAAATTTCGTTAACAAACTTTGGATAAATTTATCAGAGCGAACTTTCGTTATTATTACGAAAAGTTAATGAACCTAAAAGTTAAAAACCCCAGGAAGTCTGCACAGCACAGCACAGGGATGGCAGGAGCCCCTCATAATGATGCATTTATCATAACGAACTTTCGTTATTTTTACGAAAAGTTTACGAACCTTCGTATTTTGTACGAATCCGAATTGAATTTCGGACACGAATTACGAATGATGAATTAATTTCAATACAAAATGGAATAAAACGAAATGAAACAAATTTATTGACGGCGCACATGTCTATTAGGTTTAAGCAACTATTGGCAGCATCTGCATTATATGGTGCAGGATTATCTAGGGGCAAGAGCAGACTTGGAGACCTTTCTAACTGAGCATGCACTGGATTACTGGTTCTTGACGATGAACCTCTGGCCAGAATTTGCTCAATATGCAGTCGAGCTACTGGCCTGTCCTGCATTCAGTGTGCTTTCTGAATGGACATTCAGTGCTGCTGGAGGGTTTGTCACAGATTAAAGAGTGCGTCTGTCCACAGACTCATTTGATAGGCTGACATTTATCAAAATGAATCAGTCCTGGATCAGCAGCTATCAAGCCCCTGATGCTGATGTAATTGATGTGATCGAATTTGCTAGGAATCTGGGATCCCTTGAAGATGCCTATCCCCTATGCTGCCTATCCTCTTTCTGAATCTTGATTATGCTGGCTTCAAACAATATTTTTGGTTTAGGGCACCACCAACACCTAAGGCCCAATTTTTTCTGCACCTGTTTGACAGATGCCTGTAATTTTTACATAGTAGGTGAGGTTGAAAAAAGACACAAGTCCATCAAATTCAACCTATGTGTGTGATTATCTGTCAGAATTACATTGTATATCCCCCTGTATGTTGTGGTCGTTCAGGTGCTTATCTAATACTTTTTTGAAACTATCGTTGCTCCCCGCTGAAACCCCCGCCTGTGGAAGGGAATTCCACATCCTTAATATATGTGAAATACTAATGCGCTACTAGAAGTGCAAACGATTAGAATAATAAAGTGCTTAATGCAAAAGGTGTATACAACTGCTGAACTTCTATAGTGTTGCCAGCACCAATGAATGTATATAGGACATAGTGAAGCAGCGCTCAATACTCTAAAGCAATACTTAAATATAAAGTGCTAATATATATCTCACATCCCAATGTGCAAACAGTGCAAAATAATATCATTAAAAAATGTCCAACAAATAAATAACAAGGATGAATAATCCAATAATAAAGTGCATCCAAAATATCAAACAGTTATAGAAAAATTGTCTCTTTGAGTGTATAAATGCAAAAAGTAAGTGCAAAAAGATAAAGAGAGGGAAAGGGAGAGGAAAGGGAGTCCAATTATAGATGAAATATGATAGCCTGTAGATGTCCTTCTCCAATCCACACCCAGTGTGTGCTAGCCTCTCACCTTAAAGATAGACCCCTGATGGGTCTAGTCGCGCATCAAAGAATGTATAACACCGATATGATCTTTTCCTCCTCCGTGGATGTATCCTGGACAAATGATCACTGCAGTATCAAGACTGTTTCTCCAAAGGATCCAAGTTCCACGACCAGCTCCTCTAAGATATTGTCTCCAAGACCACAGGATAGAAGAGAAGAGCCTCCATAGTGTAGTAGTTAAAAATTGGTTTGGTTTATTTAAAAGTATAAGGTAACATGACAATTTAAAATGTCAAAAATGGCAACAGCAGAAAAATGTGTCAAACACAGGGACTTCATGGCCGTCATGGCCATAAACCGGAAGTGATGTCACCCAGCTCCTCCCGTGGAAATACCACATCCTTGCCGCTCTTACAGTAAAGAACCCCCTTTACGCAGTTTAAGGTTAAAGCTCTTTTATTCTAATTTTAATGAGTGGCCACGTGTCTTATTAAACTCCCTTCCACGGAAAAGTTTAATTCCTATTGTGGGGTCACCAGTATGGTATTTGTAAATTGAAATCATATCCCCTCTCAAGCATCTCTTCTCCAGAGAGAATAAGTTCAGTGCTCCTTTTCTTCATAACTAATATTCTCCAGTCCCTTTATTAATTTTGTTGCCCTTCTCTGTACTTGCTCCATTTCCAGCAAAGTAGCCAGTTTTCAGTCCATGTATTCACCCTATGGTGCATGCTAAAAGACCTTACTTTGTACAGTAAACGTTTATGGGGAACTGTGTCAAATGCTTTTGTATAATCCAGATACACGACCACGTCTACGGGCCTCCCATAATCTAGATGGCAGCTCACCTCCTCATAGAAGGTTAATAGATTGGTTTGGCAAGAACGATTCTAAATTAATCCATGCTGATTACTGCTAGGGATGAGCCAAACACCCCCCGGTTCAGTTCGCACCAGAACCTGCGAACGGACCGAAAATTCGCACGAACGTCAGAACCCCATTGAAGTCTATGGTACACAAACGTTTGAAATCAAAAGTGCTAATTTTAAAGGCTAATTTGCATGGTATTGTCCTAAAAAGGGTTTAGGGACCCGGGTCCTGCCCCAGGGGACATGTATTAATGCAAAAAAAAGTTCTAAAAACGTCCGTTTTTTCGGGAGCAGTGATTTTAATGATGCTTAAAGTGAAAAAAAAAGTGAAATATTCCTTTAAATATCATACCTGGGGGTGCCTATAGTATGCCTGTAAAGTGGCGCGTGTATCCAGTGCTTAGAACAGTCCCTGCACAAAATGACATTTTTAAAGTAATAAAAGTAATTTAAAACTGCTTACGGCTTTAATGTAATGTCCGGTCCTGGCAATATGAATGAAAATCAGTGAGACAAATGGCATGGGTACCCCCCCCAGTCCATTACCAGGCCCTTTGGGTCTTGTATGGATATTAAGGGGAACCCTGTACCCAAATTAAAAAAAGGAAAGGCGTGGGGCCCCAGGCCCTCTGAACAGCAGTATACAGGAGGTGCAAACAAGACAGGGACTGTAGGTTTGTTGTTAAGTATAATCTGTTTGTAATTTTGAACTGGTACATTTTTAAAGTGTAGCTCCAGCCAAAAAATAAATTTTTAAGCTTTTTGGAAAACATAGGGAAGGGTTATCACCCCTGTGACATTTGTTTTGCTGTCTGTACACCTCCTCAGAAGATTTTACCTCACTTTCTGTCCCAATGACAAATGCTTTTTTGACAATTTGGGGTTTTTAGTGAAGCAAGGATTGGTGATAAAGCATCAGTGGAAAGGAGACACGTTTTTATCATATTAACTTTTACAGGAGAGAATTTCCCTTCATAGGGGTAAATTTCATCTCACTTCCTGCTGTCTCCTTCCGTTCGGAAGTAGGAGTCATTTGTTAGTTGGATGTTTGAAAGTAGGGGCCTGCCCTATATACTCTGCAGAAATTGGGGCCTTAGGTGTTGGTGTTGCCACAACACTGTAAGTCCTCACAGTTACTCTTGGTGGGCGCAGAAATGGGCCCTGCTGTGAAATATTAGATCAAGAATTGTAATTATATGCACCTGTTGAACAGGAGAAGAAAAATTGGGCCTTTGGTGGTGGTGGGGTATTGCTACAACACTGTAAGTCCTCACAGTTACTCTTGGTGGGAGCTGAAACGGGCCCTGCTGTGAAATATTAGATCAAGAATTGTAATTACATGCACCTGTTGAACAGGGGCAGAAAAATTGGGCCTTCGGTGGTGGTGGTGCTGGTGCCACAACACTGTAAGTCCTCACAGTTACTCTTGGTGGGCGCAGAAATGGGCCCTGCTATGAAATATTAGATCAAGAATTGTAATTACATGCACCTGTTGAACAGGGGCATAAAAATTGGGCCTTTGGTGGTGGTGTTGCCACAACACTGCAACCCCTCACAGATACTTTAGTTGGAGTGCAGGAATGAGCCCTCCTGCAAAATATTGCATCAAAAATTGTAATTACATGCCCCTCTTAAACAGGGGCTGAAAAATTGGGCCTTAGGCACTGGTGCTGGTGCCACAACACTGCAACCCCTCACAGATACTCTAGTTAGAGCGCAGGAATGAGCCCTGCTGCAAAGTATTGCATCAAAAATTGTAATTACATGCTCCTGTTAAACAGGGGCAGAAAAATTGGGCCTTAGGCACTGGTGCTGGTGCCACAACACTGCAACCCCTCACAAATACTCTAGTTGAGCGCAGCAACGAACCCTCCTTGAAAAATATTGCATCAAAAATTACACGACCCTGTTAAACAGGGGCTGAAAAATTGGGCCTTAGCCACTGGTGGTGGCCCCCAGAACCAAAAATATTCTTACAAGCTATCAGCATGATCATTGAGGAGGAAAAGGATAGTCACTCAGCATCAGCATAGGCAGTCTTGAAGGGATCTGACATTTCAAAAAAAATTATTCAGTTACATCAGCATCAGGTGCTTGGTAGCTGGTGGTGATCCAAGACTAATTCATTTTTATGAAGGTCAGTCGATCGACCAAGTTGGTGGACAGACGCACCCTGTGATCGGTTACAAAACCTCTAGCAGCACTGAATGTGCGTTCCGAAAGAACGCTGGATGCAGGACAGGCCAGCAGCTCAATTGCATACTGTGCAAGCTCTGGCCAGTGATCCATCCTCAAGACCCAGTAACCCAGAGGATTTTCGGTGGGAAAGGTGTCCAAGTCAGATCTTGTCCCTAGGTATTCCTGCACCATGTAAAACAGACGCTGGCGATGGTTGCTGGAACCGATCATACCTTGGGGCTACGGACTAAAAAATTGTCTGAACGCATCGGTCAGATGGCCACCCTCTCCACCGCTCCTTCTTTGACTGACCGAAGCCTCAGCAACACGTTGTCCAGGAACAGGAGTTTGTAACCTCCCAGTCTCTGGGAACGCGCACAGACCTTTCTGCAAGGCCTCCCGAAGATGTTTCATCCTCTGCTCCCTCTGCGACGACAAGATAAGGTCCGCAACCTTACCCTTGTAACGTGGAACAAGGAGGGTTGCCAGCCAGTATTGATCCCTCTCCTTGATATCACAAATACGAGGATCCTTCCGCAGGCTTTGCAGGATCAGGGAGGCCATGCAGTGTAGGTTTGCTGAGGCATTCGGTCCGGAGTCCTCTGGGTCACTAAGGACGACATGATCCACAGCCACCTCCTCCCAGCCACGTACAAGTCCATGGGTTTCTTGCGACTGTAAATGATCCCTTAAAGACTGCTGCTGATGCTGACTGCCAGGCTCCACCTCCATGCTGACACAACCCTTCTCTTCCTCCTCCTCCTCCTCCTCTTCCTGTGTGATCGGCGGGCACGTAGGAACACTGTATGGATAAAGGGGGCCTTGAGAGCTAAGGAAGTTCTCCTCTTCCTGCCTCTGTTCTGCCTCAAGTGCCCTGTCCATTATTCCACGCAGCGTGTGCTCCAACAGGTGGACAAGGGGGACAGTGTCACTGATGCATGCACTGTCACTGCTCACCATCCTCGTGGCCTCCTCAAATGGTGACAGGACAGTGCATGCATCCCTGATCATGGCCCACTGGCGTAGGGAAAAAAAAACAAGCTCTCCTGACCCTGTCCTGGTGCCAGAGTAGCACAAGTACTCATTGATAGCCCTCTGCTGCGTGTGCAGCTGCTGCAGCATGGCCAACGTTGAGTTCCACCCGGTGGGCATGTCACAGATTAGGCGGTTCTTGGGCAGGTTAAATTCCTTTTGGAGGTCAGCCAGCCAAGCACTAGCATTATATGACGTGTGGAAATGCACACAGACTTTCCTGGCCTGCCTCAGGACATCCTGTAAGCCAGGGTACCTGCCCAAGAACCGCTGTACCACCAAGTTAAGGACGTGAGCCAAACAGGGCACATGGGTCAGTTGTCCCTGTCGGAGGGCGGAGAGGAGGTTGGTGCCATTGTCGCAAACCACCATACCTGCCTTAAGCTGGCGTGGCGTCAACCACCTCTGAACCTGCCCCTGCAGAGCTGACAGAATCTCTGCCCCAGTGTGGCTCCTGTCCCCTAAGCACACCAGCTCAAGCACCGCATGGCATCTTTTGGCCTGCGTGCTTGCGTACGCCCTTGAACGCCTACGGAGCACCGCTGCTTTCCGAAGTCAAATCAGCACAGGAAGAGGCCATGGAGGAAGAAGAAGAGGAGGGGGTGGAGGAGAGAGGTATGGCAGAATCACCACTAGTAGTATTTTGGAGGCGTGGTGGCAGAAAAACCTCCAACACTACTGCACCCTGTCCTGCATCCTTCCCAGCTGGCAGAAGAGTCACCCAGTGTGCGGTGAAAGATAGGTAACGTCCCCGTCCATGCCTGCTGGACCAAGAGTCAGCGGTAATATGCACCTTACCGCTGACCACCCTGTCCAGCGAGGCCAAGACATTGCCTTCCACATGCCAGTAGACAGCCGGAATCGCCTTCCATGAGAAAAAGTGGCATTTGGGAACCTGCCACTGAGGTACAGCACATTCCTCAAACTCACAGAAGGGGGCAGAGTCTACCAACTGAAAAGGCAGCAGTTGAAGTGCTAGCAATTTAGCCAAGATAGCATTAAACCGCTGGGAATGTGGGAGCAAACTTCTTTTGGCGGTGCAGCAGCTGGGGCAGGGAAATCTGCCTGGTACAATATGACGTTGGTGTACCGATAGCAGATTGCCCCCAAGTACTTGGCTGTGACACACCTAATTCTACACCTTCATTCCTCTCAGTGCAGGTCTCAGAGAGGACTGAAGGTATAGTGGGGTTGGAGATCCCAGCTGATGAGGATCAAAGAGAGGTCCTCTTTGTTCTTTGGTGTGGGTCTTTTAGGTACGCTTGCCAACGAACTGCATGTCTGGTCAAGCATGTGGTGCCCAAGCGGGAGATGTTTTCGCCACGAGAGATATACTTGAGACATATGTTGCAAATAGCAGCGGTGGGATCTGATGCACTCGTCTCCAAAAAGGCCCACAACAAAGAAATTTTGGAATAACGCGCAGAGACAGCAGCGCCCTGCACATGCTGAACTCTGCGGTGTGATGTAGTCGGTATGCTGCCCTTAAGCTGGCCCATGGAGGGCATCCTGCCTCATTGGAGATGTGCCTCCTTCTCTCTTATATCGGGCACCCACGTGGAGTCAGTGACCTCATCATCCCCTCCCTCCTCATCACTGGAGCAAAGCTGGCAGTATGCTGCAGCTGGGGGAACATGAATGCCAGATTGCTGTCCTTCTTGGGCACCCCCTCTCTCTGGGCTCATGTCACTGCCTTCCTCTAGCTGGGTACCATCATCAGAGCCTTCAAAACATTGGGCATCCTCCTGGAGCATGTACCCAACACTGTGGTTAAACAGTTCGGGGGACTACTCAGGAGGACATGGTGGGGCTAGGGAAGGAGTGACTGAAGCCATTGAGCTGAGGGAAGTGGCCGTGTTGGCAGCTGCTTTGCCAGACAAAGTACCCTGAGCCTGGGTGAGAGAGGATGAGGAGGATGAGGACGGCTTGGTCATCCATGTAGTGATCGGGTATATTAATGGGTGTATAGATGTAGAGTGGGTATGATAATTAATATTTAGGTATTATAATGATGATGATGTAAGTACTCTTCCGCAGCAACCCAATTCTTCCAGAGAGATGCACTTTATTGACTTCCAACACAGAACAAAGTCCAAAGTCCACAGATGACAAAAAGATCTGACAAAGTAGATATAATTCAGAACCCCATGTCTTAGGTCCGAGTGTGCATACACAGACAAGCCTCTCTCATACCCAGACAAGCCTCACTTAAAACTAAATCCAGCTTGAATGTCCTCTATGAAATACTAGTCCACTAAGAGGGAGTTTCTGCTAGGATTAAAAAAAGGAAATATTTTACTCACCGCATTAGTTACTCTTCATCTTCCAGTTCAGGTCTTCTGGTACACGACACAGTCCTTTTTTTTTTTTTTGTTGTTTCCAGTCTCCAGAGAATAATTCTGGGGTTTCCAACTTGTTTAATTTTGTAGATCAGACTCTCTTATGTCACAACCAGACATTAGAGTCACAGCACAGCTCTTGGTTCTTCATCAGACTTCTGTCCACCTCAAAGGATTGTTGTCACCACCGACTTCTGTTACTAAGTCCGAAAATGCTCTTCTGGTCACATGAACGGCACCAATGTAGTGATCGAGTATATTAATATATATTGGGTGATATGATGTAGAGTGGGTATGATAATTAA
This sequence comes from Aquarana catesbeiana, assembly GCF_042186555.1. Taxonomy (NCBI): domain Eukaryota; kingdom Metazoa; phylum Chordata; class Amphibia; order Anura; family Ranidae; genus Aquarana; species Aquarana catesbeiana. The sequence continues at coordinate 93,744,872 of NC_133336.1, read as the reverse complement.
TTAGTAAGTATTATTATAATGATGATGATGTAAGTACTCTTCCGCAGCAACCCAATTCTTCCAGAGAGATGCACTTTATTGACTTCCAACACAGAACAAAGTCCAAAGTCCACAGATGACAAAAAGATCCGACAGAGTGGATATAATTCAGAACCTCATGTCTTAGGTCCGAGTGTGCATACACAGACAAGCCTCTCTCATACACAGACGAGCCTCACTCCCCAAACCTATAGACTGAATGCCGTGTTATATTCACTAAATATTGAATGGCTGAGCAATTTGATTGGCCGTTTCAATTTAGGACTTTGATTAGCTTTAGTCTTTCAAACAGACAACAACCCCCAGCCGTGAACAGCCGTGAACCACCCCAATTTGCACTCCCGCATATCAACATCAACAAGTCCCCTTTAGATATGTGTATACCACCTGAACACCCTTTTGAATACCTTTTGGAATACCTACATTCCTGCATATCAACAAGCCCCCCTGATAAATTAGCCCCACAGGAGGGAGCCTCCGCTAGGCCAACCCAAAACACTCCTTGATCCCATTGTTACCCCCTCAAGTCTAATTACCATCAATAAATATTTCTTCTATGGTCCTTTAAACAATGTACCCTTTGAAATGTTCAATTAGGTTAACAGCCCATACCTCACACCCCTAGGTAGACTTGCATGAGACTAACACATCAAAGGGTTTTCAGCTGTTATATTAAAATTGAGTTGGTTTGGACAAATAGACCATCGTCAACTCAATTCTGGCCTGGTTAATATTGACTGTATGTGTATATACATATAATAATGTCCCACATAAATCGGTGAACATTACAACATATTACAACAATCCACTCTACCAAGTCTTCTGCATGTTGTGGCTCAACACGGCCAGTTGCCGAAAAAAAGGAAAAACGTGTCCCACGGCCACGTGCTGATGAGGATGCACCGTCTCCACAACCAGCACTGTTGCCTCTAGACACAGAGCCTGCTTGCCCTCTTTTACTGGCTTGTGACTGTCTGCCTCTCCTTGTAGGCCTTCCAGACATACTAATGGCTTGCAGTGAGATGTAGCTGCACAAATCTGGGATGTATATACATACTGATACTGCAGCTAGCAGAATGAACTACTAGTATTATTAGTATGAGAACACTAGCAATTGTCTTCAGGTAGCTTTAGGTGAACACTGTGCAGAGGACACACTACACTAACTGTAAATACTGTAGCTGCCTGCCTGTGGTATTAATAGGAGCAGAAGAACACCACTAATTTTCTTCAGGTAACTTTAGGTGCACACTGTGCAGAGGAAGCACTACACTAACTTGTAAATACTACAGCTTCCTGTGGTACTGTAATAATAGGATCAGAAGAACACCACTAATTTTCTTCAGGTAGATTTAGGTGCACACTGTGCAGAGGACGCACTACACAAACTGTAAATACTGTAGCTGCCTGCCTGTGGTAATAATAGGATCAGAAGAACACCACTAATTTTCTTCAGGTAACTTTAGGTGCACACTGTGCAGAGGATGCACTACACTAACTTGTAAATACTATAGCTGCCTGTGATACTGTAATAATAGGATCAGAAGAACACCACAAATTTTCTTCAGGTAGCTTTAGGTGCACACTGTGCAGGGGACGCACTACACTAACTTGTAAATATCGCAGCTGCCTGCGGTACTGTACTAATAGGATCAGAAGAACACCACTAATTTTCTTCAGGTAGCTTTACGTGCACACTGTGCAAAGGACACAGTACACTAACTGTAAATACTGTAGCTGCCTGCCTGTGGTATTAATAGGAGCAGAACAACAGCAATTGTCTCCAGGTAGCTTTAGTTGCACACTGTGTAGAGGACGCACTACACTAACTGTAAATACTGTAGCTGCCAATCTGTGGAATTAATAGGATCAGAAGAACAACACTAATTTTCTTCAGGTACCTTTAGGTGCACACTGTGCAGAGGATGCACTACACTAACTTGTAAATACTATAGCTGCCTGTGATACTGTAATAATAGGATCAGAAGAACACCACAAATTTTCTTCAGGTAGCTTTAGGTGCACACTGTGCAGGGGACGCACTACACTAACTTGTAAATATTGCAGCTGCCTGCGGTACTGTACTAATAGGATCAGAAGAACACCACTAATTTTCTTCAGGTAGCTTTAGGTGCACACTGTGCAAAGGACACAGTACACTAACTGCAAATACTGTAGCTGCCTGCCTGTGGTATTAATAGGAGCAGAACAACAGCAATTGTCTCCAGGTAGCTTTAGTTGCACACTGTGTAGAGGACGCACTACACTAACTGTAAATACTGTAGCTGCCTACCTGTGGAATTAATAGGATCAGAAGAACACCACTAATTTTCTTCAGGTAGCTTTAGGTGCACACTGTGCAGAGGATGCACTACACTAACTTGTAAATACTACAGCTGCCTGTGGTACTGTACTCATAGGATCAGAAGAACACCACTAATTTTCTTCAGGTACCTTTAGGTGCACACTGTGCAGAGGATGCACTACAATAACTTGTAAATACTATAGCTGCCTGTGATTCTTTAATAATAGGATCAGAAGAACACCACAAATTTTCTTCAGGTAGCTTTAAATGCACACTGTGCAGGGGACGCACTACACTAACTTGTAAATATTGCAGCTGCCTGCGGTACTGTATTAATAGGATCAGAAGAACACCACTAATTTTCTTCAGGTAGCTTTAGGTGCACACTGTGCAAAGGACACAGTACACTAACTGTAAATACTGTAGCTGCCTGCCTGTGGTATTAATAGGAGCAGAACAACAGCAATTGTCTCCAGGTAGCTTTAGTTGCACACTGTGTAGAGGACGCACTACACTAACTGTAAATACTGTAGCTGCCTACCTTTGGAATTAATAGGATCAGAAGAACACCACTAATTTTTTTCAGGTAGCTTTAGGTGCACACTGTGCAGAGGATGCACTACACTAACTTGTAAATACTATAGCTGCCTGTGGTACTGTACTAATAGGATCAGAAGAACACCACTAATTTTCTTCAGGTAGCTTTAGGTGCACATTGTACAGAGGACGCACTACACTAACTGTAAATACTGTAGCTGCCTACCTGTGGAATTAATAGGATCAGAAGAACACCACTATTTTCTTCAGGTACCTTTAGGTGCACACTGTGCAGAGGATGCACTACACTAACTTGTAAATACTATAGCTGCCTGTGATACTTTAATAATAGGATCAGAAGAACACCACAAATTTTCTTCAGGTAGCTTTAAATGCACACTGTGCAGGGGACGCACTACACTAACTTGTAAATATTGCAGCTGCCTGCAGGACTGTACTAATAGGATCATATTAACACCACTAATTTTCTTCAGGTAGCTTTAGGTGCACACTGTGCAAAGGACACAGTACACTAACTGTAAATACTGTAGCTGCCTGCCTGTGGTATTAATAGGAGCAGAACAACAACAATTGTCTCCAGGTAGCTTTAGTTGCACACTGTGTAGAGGATGCACTACACTAACTGTAAATACTGTAGCTGCCTACCTGTGGAATTAATAGGATCAGAAGAACACCACTAATTTTCTTCAGGTAGCTTTAGGTGCACACTGTGCAGAGGATGCACTACACTAACTTGTAAATACTATAGCTGCCTGTGATACTTTAATAATAGGATCAGAAGAACACCACAAATTTTCTTCAGGTAGCTTTAAATGCACACTGTGCAGGGGACGCACTACACTAACTTGTAAATATTGCAGCTGCCTGCGGTACTGTACTAATAGGATCAGAAGAACACCACTAATTTTCTTCAGGTAGCTTTAGGTGCACACTGTGCAAAGGACACAGTACACTAACTGTAAATACTGTAGCTGCCTGCCTGTGGTATTAATAGGAGCAGAACAACAGCAATTGTCTCCAGGTAGCTTTAGTTGCACACTGTGTAGAGGACGCACTACACTAACTGTAAATACTGTAGCTGCCAATCTGTGGAATTAATAGGATCAGAAGAACACCACTAATTTTCTTCAGGTAGCTTTAGGTGCACACTGTGCAGAGGATGCACTACACTAACTTGTAAATACTATAGCTGCCTGTGGTACTGTACTAATAGGATCAGAAGAACACCACTAATTTTCTTCAGGAAGCTTTAGGTGCACATTGTACAGAGGACGCACTACACTAACTTGTAAATACTACAGCTGCCTGTGGTACTGTACAAATAGGATCATAAGAACACCACTAATTTTCTTCAGGTAGCTTTAGGTGTACACTGTGCACAGGACGCATTACAATAACGGTAAATACTGTAGCTGCCTGCCTGTGGTATTAATAGGATCAGAAGAACACCACTAATTTTCTTCAGGTAGCTTTAGGTGCACACTGTGCAGAGGACGCACTACACTAACTTGTAAATACTACAGCTGCCTGTGGTACTGTACTAATAGGATCAGAAGAACACCACTAATTTTCTTCAGGTAGCTCTTTGTGCACACTGTGCAGAGGACGAACTACACTAACTGTAAATGCTGTAACTGCCTGCCTGTGGTATTATTAGCATCAGAAGAACACCACTAATTGTCTCCAGGTAGCTTTAGGTGCACACTGTGCAGAGGACGCACTACACTAACTGTAAATACTGTAGCTGCCTGCCTGTGGTATTAATAGGATCAGAAGAACACCACTAATTTTCTTCAGGTAGCTTTTGGTGCACACTATGCAGAGGACACACTACACTAACTTGTAAATACTATAGCTGCCTGTGGTACCGTACTAATAGGATCAGAAGAACACCACTAATTTTCTTCAGGTAGCTTTAGGTGCACACTGTGCAGAGGACGCACTACACTAACTTGTAAATACTATAGCTGCCTGTGGTACTGTACTAATAGGATAAGAAGAACACCACTCATTTTCTTCAGGTAGCTTTAGGTGCACACTGTGCAGAGGACGCACTACACTAACTGTAAATACTGTGGTTGCCTGCCTGTGGTATTAATAGGATCAGAAGAACACCACTAATTTTCTCCAGGTAGCTTTAGGTGCACATGGTGCAGAGGACACAGTGCACTAACTACAAATACTGTAGCTGCCTGCCCATGGTATTATTAGGAGCAGAACAACAGCAATTGTCTCCAGGAAGCTTTACGTGCACACTGTGTAGAGGACGCACTACACTAACTGTAAATACTGTAGCTGCCTGCCTGTGGTATTAATAGGATCAGAAGAACACCACTCATTTTCTTCAGGTAGCTTTAGGTGCACACTGTGCAGAGGACACAGTACACTAACTTGTAAATACTACAGCTGCCTGTGGTACTGTACTCATAGGCTCAGAAGAACACCACTAATTTTTTCAGGTAGCTTTAGGTGCACATTGTGCAGAGGATGCACTACACTAACTTGTAAATACTATAGCTGCCTGTGGTACTGTACTAATAGGATCAGAAGAACACCACTAATTTTCTTCAGGTAGCTTTAGGTGCACATTGTACAGAGGACGCACTACACTAACTTGTAAATACTGTGGTTGCCTGCCTGTGGTATTAATAGGATCAGAAGAACACCACTAATTGTCTCCAGGTAGCTTTAGGTGCACACTGTGCAGAGGACGCACTACAATAACTTGTTAATACTATAGCTGCCTGTGGTACCGTACTAATAGGATCAGAAGAACACCACTAATTTTCTTCATTTAGCTTTAGGTGCACACTGTGCAGAGGACACACTACACTAACTTGTAAATACTATAGCTGCCTGTGGTACTGTACTAATAGGATCAGAAGAACATCACTCATTTTCTTCAGGTAGCTTTAGGTGCACACTGTGCAGAGGACGCACTACACTAACTGTAAATACTGTGGTTGCCTGCCTGTGGTATTAATAGGATCAGAAGAACACCACTAATTTTCTCCAGGTAGCTTTAGGTGCACATGGTGCAGAGGACACAGTGCACTAACTATAAATACTGTAGCTGCCTTCCCATGGTATTAATAGGAGCAGAACAACAGCAATTGTCTCCAGGAAGCTTTACGTGCACACTGTGTAGAGGACGCACTACACTAACTGTAAATACTGTAGCTGCCTGCCTGTGGTATTAATAGGATCAGAAGAACACCACTAATTTTCTTCAGGTAGCTTTTGGTGCACACTATGCAGAGGACACACTACACTAACTTGTAAATACTATAGCTGCCTGTGGTACCGTACTAATAGGATCAGAAGAACACCACTAATTTTCTTCAGGTAGCTTTAGGTGCACACTGTGCAGAGGACGCACTACACTAACTTGTAAATACTATAGCTGCCTGTGGTACTGTACTAATAGGATCAGAAGAACACCACTCATTTTCTTCAGGTAGCTTTAGGTGCACACTGTGCAGAGGACGCACTACACTAACTGTAAATACTGTTGTTGCCTGCCTGTGGTATTAATAGGATCAGAAGAACACCACTAATTTTCTCCAGGTAGCTTTAGGTGCACATGGTGCAGAGGACACAGTGCACTAACTACAAATACTGTAGCTGCCTGCCCATGGTATTAATAGGAGCAGAACAACAGCAATTGTCTCCAGGAAGCTTTACGTGCACACTGTGTAGAGGACGCACTACACTAACTGTAAATACTGTAGCTGCCTGCCTGTGGTATTAATAGGATCAGAAGAACACCACTCATTTTCTTCAGGTAGCTTTAGGTGCACACTGTGCAGAGGACACAGTACACTAACTTGTAAATACTACAGCTGCCTGTGGTACTGTACTCATAGGATCAGAAGAACACCACTAATTTTTTCAGGTAGCTTTAGGTGCACATTGTGCAGAGGATGCACTACACTAACTTGTAAATACTATAGCTGCCTGTGGTACTGTACTAATAGGATCAGAAGAACACCACTAATTTTCTTCAGGTAGCTTTAGGTGCACATTGTACAGAGGACGCACTACACTAACTTGTAAATACTACAGCTGCCTGTGGTACTGTACAAATAGGATCATAAGAACACCATACATTTCTTCAGGTAGCTTTAGGTGCACACTGTGCAGAGGACGAACTACACTAACTGTAAATGCTGTAGCTGCCTGCCTGTGGTATTAATAGGATCAGAAGAACACCACTAATTGTCTCCAGGTAGCTTTAGGTGCACACTGTGCAGAGGACGCACTACACTAACTGTAAATACTGTAGCTGCCTGCCTGTGGTATTAATAGGATCAGAAGAACACCACTAATTTTCTTCAGGTAGCTTTAGGTGCACACTATGCAGAGGACACACTACACTAACTTGTAAATACTATAGCTGCCTGTGGTACCGTACTAATAGGATCAGAAGAACACCACTAATTTTCTTCAGGTAGCTTTAGGTGCACACTGTGCAGAGGACGCACTACACTAACTTGTAAATACTATAGCTGCCTGTGGTACTGTACTAATAGGATCAGAAGAACATCACTCATTTTCTTCAGGTAGCTTTAGGTGCACACTGTGCAGAGAACGCACTACACTAACTGTAAATACTGTGGTTGCCTGCCTGTGGTATTAATAGGATCAGAAGAACACCACGCCTGTGGTACTGTACTAATAGGATCAGAAGAACATCACTCATTTTCTTCAGGTAGCTTTAGGTGCACACTGTGCAGAGAACGCACTACACTAACTGTAAATACTGTGGTTGCCTGCCTGTGGTATTAATAGGATCAGAAGAACACCACTAATTTTCTCCAGGTAGCTTTAGGTGCACATGGTGCAGAGGACACAGTGCACTAACTATAAATACTGTAGCTGCCTTCCCATGGTATTAATAGGAGCAGAACAACAGCAATTGTCTCCAGGAAGCTTTACGTGCACACTGTGTAGAGGACGCACTACACTAACTGTAAATACTGTAGCTGCCTGCCTGTGGTATTAATAGGATCAGAAGAACACCACTAATTTTCTTCAGGTAGCTTTAGGTGCACACTGTGCAAAGGACACAGTACACTAACTTGTAAATACTACAGCTGCCTGTGGTACTGTACTCATAGGATCAGAAGAACACCACTAATTTTTTCCAGGTAGCTTTAGGTGCACACTGTGCAGAGGACGCACTACACTAACTTGTAAATACTATAGCTGCCTGTGGTACTGTACTAATAGGATCAGAAGAATACCACTAATTTTCTTCAGGTAGCTTTAGGTGCACATTGTACAGAGGACGCACTACACTAACTTTTAAATACTACAGCTGCCTGTGGTACTGTACAAATAGGATCATAAGAACACCATTAATTTTCTTCAGGTAGCTTTAGGTGTACACTGTGCACAGGACGCATTACACTAACTGTAAATACTGTAGCTGCCTGCCTGTGGTATTAATAGGATCAGAAGAACACCCCTAATTTTCTTCAGGTAGCTTTTGGTGCACACTATGCAGAGGACACACTACACTAACTTGTAAATACTATAGCTGCCTGTGGTACCGTACTAATAGGATGAGAAGAACACCACTAATTTTCTTCAGGTAGCTTTAGGTGCACACTGTGCAGAGGACGCACTACACTAACTTGTAAATACTATAGCTGCCTGTGGTACTGTACTAATAGGATCAGAAGAACACCACTCATTTTCTTCAGGTAGCTTTAGGTGCACACTGTGCAGAGGACGCACTACACTAACTGTAAATACTGTGGTTGCCTGCCTGTGGTATTAATAGGATCAGAAGAACACCACTAATTTTCTCCAGGTAGCTTTAGGTGCACACTGTGCAGGGGACGCACTACACTAACTTGTAAATACTACAGCTGCCAGTGGTACTGTACTAATAGGATCAGAAGAACACCACTAATTTTCTTCAGGTAGCTTTAGGTGTACACTGTGCAGAGGACGCACTACACTAACTTGTAAATACTACAGCTGCCTGTGGTACTGTACTAATAGGATCAGAAGAACACCTCTAATTTTCTTCAGGTAGCTTTAGGTGCACACTGTGCAGAGGACGAACTACACTAACTGTAAATTCTGTAGCTGCCTGCCTGTGGTATTAATAGGATCAGAAGAACACCACTAATTTTCTTCAGGTAGCTTTAGGTGCACACTGTGCAGAGGACACAGTGCACTAACTGTAAATACTGTAGCTGCCTGCCTGTGGTATTAATAGGAGCAGAACAACAGCAATTGTCTCCAGGTAGCTTTAGGTGCACACCGTGCAGAGGACACAGTACATTAACTGTAAATACTGTAGCTACCTACCTGCGGTATTAATAGGAGCAGAATAACATTAATTGTCTCCAGGTAGCTTTAGATGTACACTGTGCAGAGGACGCACTACACTAACTGTAAATAATGTAGATGCCTGTTGCATTAATAGGATCAGAAGAACTTCACTAATTTTCTTCAGGTAGCTTTAGGTAAACACTGTGCAGGGGACGCACTGCACTAAATTGTAAATACTGCAGCTGCCTGCGGTGCTGTACTAATAGGATCAGAAGAACACCACTAATTTTCTTCAAGTGGCTTTAGGTGCACACTGTGCAGAGGATGCACTACACTAACTATAAATGCTGTAGCTGCCTGACCGTGGTATTAATAGGATCAGAAGAACACCACTAATTTTCTTCAGGTAGCTTTAGGTGCACACTGTGTAGAGGACACGCTACACTAACTTGTAAATACTACGGCTGCCTGTGGTACTGTACTAATAGGATCATAAGAACACAACTAATTTTCTTCAGGTAGCTTTAGGTGCACACTGTGCAGAGGATGCACTACAGTAACTTGTAAGTACTATAGCTGCCTGTGGTACTGTACTAATAGGATCAGAAGAACACCACTAATTTTCTTCAGGTAGCTTTAGGTGCACACTTTGCAGAGGACGCACTACACTAACTGTAAATACTGTAGTTGCCTGCCTGTGGTATTAATAGGATCAGAAGAACACCACTAATTTTCTTCAGGTAGCTTTAGGTGCGCAATTTGCAGAGGACGCACTACACTAACTGTAAATACTGTAGTTGCCTGCCTGTGGTATTAATATGATCAGAAGAACACCACTAATTTTCTCCAGGTCGCTTTAGGTGCACACTGTGCAGAGGACACAGTGCACTAATTGTAAATACTGTAGCTGCCTGCCTGTGGTATTAATAGGAGCAGAACAACAGCAATTGTCTCCAGGTAGCTTTAGGTGCACACTGTGCAGAGGATGCACTACACTAACTGTAAATACTGTAGCTGCCTACCTGTAGAATTAATAGGATCAGAAGAACACCACTAATTTTTAGGTCCCCATTGAGAACGTCCTTTTGATGATGAAACGCGTCTGGGTACGCACGCAGCGATGCTACCACGAGACCAGGAAGTAGGACGAGCTTCGCTTCCATGTTTGTATGCCGGCCGGCGACTTATACTCTATGCGATACAAGTGTTTTTATCCTGTAAGTGCATTACTTTACTTATTAAACTTGATTTTAAACGTACTTCACCATGGAAAGCTTATCATTTGTATTCTGGGTGGTGTACTGATGATGTGGATTTCGGGCTAATGTGGATGAATCAAAGTGTTCCTTGCCAACTTCTGATCCGCCTCCAACTCATTTAGAGCCTGCTTATCACTGTGATTTGGTAAGCACAATCTACAGCCACGGTGGTGGGGTTTTTTTCACTTCCCTCCCCCCTTTGTTTTTGGTTGTTGTTATGTGCACACCAGGGTGTTTGGTATGTTTGTCTGTCCATGCTTAATATTTAAAATACTACACCATGGCCAGTTTCCTTTTGTTTGTTTTTTCTCCTGCATCCACTGAGGGTATTTGATTTGAAAAACGGACGGTGCTGACTGGTCTATCATTCCAAAGGCCCTGGCAGGGTTTTTTGCCATCCGCTCATATCATTGGTATTTCTGGTAAGAGCAATCATAGCTCATTTGGATTATTATTTACGTTCAAACCGAACATCCTACCATTTTGGAGATTTGGACTTTATATTACTTTTTAAATATTTGTTGGTGTTAGGTTATACTATCACTTTACTTCAAACATAAGATTTCTGGTTAGCGCAGTTTATAAATTCTTTTTGTTTTGATTGGTGTTGTCGCACTGTTTACTGCTGCTTAATTTTATATACATCTAGCGCGGAATTTTTTTGTTATATACTACACTAACTGTAAATGCTGTAGCTGCCTGCCTGTGGTATTAATAGGATCAGAAGAACACCACTAATTTTTTTCAGGTAGCTTTAGGTGCACACTATGCAGAGGACACAGTACACTAACTGTAAATACTGTAGCTGCCTGCCTGTGGTATTAATAGGAGCAGAACAACATCAATTGTCTCCAGGCAGCTTTAGCTGCACACTGTGCAGAGGACGCACTACACTAACTGTAAATACTGTAGCTGCCTGTTGTATTAATAGGATCAGAAGAACTCCACTAATTTTCTTCAGGTAGCTTTAGGTGCACAATGTGCAGAGGACGCACTACACTAAATTGTAAATAGTGCAGCTGCCTGCGGTACTGTACTAATAGGATCAGAAGAACACCACTAATTTTCTTCAGGTAGCTTTAGGTGCACACTGTGCAGAGGATGCACTACACTAACTGTAAATGCTGTAGCTGCCTGCCTGTGGTATTAATAGGATCAGAAGAACACCACTAATTTTCTTCAGGTATCTTTAGGTGCACACTGTGTAGAGGACACACTACACTAACTTGTAAATACTACAGCTGCCTGTGGTACTGTACTAATAGGATCAGAAGAACTCCACTCATTTTCTTCAGGTAGCTTTAGGTGCACACTGTGCAGAGGACGCACTACACTAACTTGTAAATACTATAGCTGCCTGTGGTACTTTACTAACAGGATCAGAAGAACACCACTAATTTTCTTCAGGTAGCTTTAGGTGCACACTTTGCAGAGGACGCACTACATTAACTGTAAATACTGTAGCTGCCTACCTGTGGAATTAATAGGATCAGAAGAACACCACTAATTTTCTTCAGGTAGCTTTGGGTGCGCACTGTGCAGAGGTTGCACTACATTAACTTGTAAATACTACAGCTGCCTGCGATACTGTACTAATAGGATCAGAAGAACACTAATTTTCTTCAGGTAGCTTTAGGTGCACACTGTGCAGAGGACGCACTACACTAACTGTAAATACTGTAGCTAATAGGACTAATAGGATCAGAAGAAAACTAATTTTCTTCAGGTAGCTGTAAAAAGTGTAAAAACACCTGCCTGTCTGTCAGTAGTAGAAAGAGAATAACAGGAAAGGATCTAGCTAAACTGAATACAGTGTGTATATATATATATATATATATATATATATATATATATATATACAACACCTAGGATATATATATATATATATATATACACAATACACTGTAAGTGTAGCTAACTGACTCGCCTGCCTACTCTAACTTAAATCAAATGACACTGTCTCTCTGTCTATCTATCTCTCTCTCAACACCGGAACACACTACACAGGGCCGCCGGGTAGGCGGCCTTATATAGTGTGGGGCGTGTACTAAACCCCCTGAGCCAGGGTGCCTTTGGCTAATTACGTCTCTCTGTACAGACGGCGCTGTGATTGGCCAAGCATGCGGGTCATAGTGCAGGCTTGGCCAATCATCAGCCAGCAATGCACTGCGATGCCGCAGTGAATTATGGGCCGTGACACGCCACTCAAATTTGGCGCAAACGGCCCATATCGTTCGGAATTCGACGAACGACCGAACATGCAATGTTCGAGTCGAACATGCGTTCAATCCGAACACAAAGCTCATCCCTAATTACTGCTAATGAAACCGTTTTCATTACTAAATCTTGTATATAGTCCCTTATCACCCTCTATAAGAACTTGAATACTAATGATGTTAGGCTACCTGGTCTGTAATTCCCATTGATGTATTTTGGCCCTTTTTTAAATATTGGTGCTACATTGGCTTTTCTCCAATCAGCTGGTACCATTCCAGTCAGTGGACTGTCAGTAAAAATTAGGAACAATGGTCTGGCAATTACTTGACTGAGTTCCCTAAGGACCCTCGGGTGCAAGCCACTGGTCCCGGTGTCTTATTAATGTTAAGTTTTCCAAGTCTATTTCTAATTCTATCCTCTGTTAGCCATGAGGGTGCTTCCTGTGATGTGTCTTGAGGATAAACACTGCAGTTTTGGTTACTGAAGCCCCCGATTCCCTCGCGAAGACTGAGGAGAAGAATAAATTCAATACCTTCGCCATCTCACCATCCTTTGTAACCAGATTTTTTTCCTCATTCTTTATGGGGCCAATATGGTCTGTCCTCCCTCTTTTACTGTTTATATACTTAAAGAATTTCTTGGGATTTTTTTTGCTCTACTCCTCTTGTGTCTTTCATGTTCTATCTTAGCCGCCCTAATTGCACCCTTACATTTCTTGTTGCATTCTTTGTAGTGTCTGAATGCTGATGATGATACCTCAGCCTAGTATTTATTCTAAGGCCTTCTCCTTTGCTTTTATATGCATTTTTACATTGGAGTTAAGCCATTCAGGACTTTTGTTCGCTCTTTTAAATGTATTTCCCAATGGGATGCACTGGCCAATGCCCTTATTTAATATGCTCTTAAAGCAAACCCATCTCTCCTCCGTGTTCTTTGTTCCTAAGATTTTATCCCAATTTATATCATCTAGAAAGGTTCATAGTTTAGGGAAGTTGGCTCTTTTGAAATTCAGTGTCTTTGTATTCCCCTTATGTTTCCTATTTGTGTGATTTATACTGAAGCTAATTGGCCTGTGACCTGTGATCGCTGTTTCCTAAATTGCCCCTTATTTCCACATCCGTGATCAGGTCTGTATTGTTGGTAATCAGTAGGTCTAGTAACATTTTGTTTCTAGTTAGTGCATCTACCATCTGACCGATTAAATTGTCCTGCAAGACATTTAGGAACTGACGAGCCTTAGACGAATGCGTGGTTCATTCCGCCCAGTCTATGTCTGGATAATTCTATAGCATGGTATGATACAGAGTCTGAGAGGCTGCGCACCCTGGATAGCAAATCTTGAAAAAAAAAAGGAAAAATTCCCTGTAGGGTTTTAAAGCAGCAATTGAGAGTCAAAAAAGAGATTTGTAAAAAATAAGTACTTTTATTATCAAAAAACAATAGGACAATACTATACAAAAGTTAAAACATGAGCTCTGATATACACTGTGCGAGACTATAGGATTGGGAAAAGGGGAAAAAAGGTTGACAATACCAAATAGAATATAAAATTCAAAATTGTTATAAAATTCTTAGCTTGCAATAATTGAATTATGGTTGTACTGTCCAATGTGTGGGAAAAAAACCCAATGCATTTTGACCTAAGTGTTTACGGTCTTCCTCAGGGGGTTCTCATATTTCTAGGAGTACATCAAAAGACAGATTGCAATCATGAATGTAAGAAACGGTAGTCACATAATATTTACCCTCTCCACCTAATAGGCTCGCTTAACCAGAGACTTCTTGTTAATAAAAAACACACACAGAGATAGCAGTTGATTTCCCCATTGATGATCCTGGAAAATGCTGAAGGGCCGTCCTCACCTCCACCCCGAAGGGGGCCACCTCCGACTGTGGGGCTTAGAAGTGGTCACAAATAATTGGGCACCCCAGAGGGAGAGGCGCCTGGGAACAAGCAACACCTGACAGTCATCATAATTATTATAATTAATATATTGTATACTTTTAGGTGTATATGGGTATGATAGCTGGACTTAAAGGGAGAATAGTTACTAAAAAACAGCAAGCCTCCTTGAAACAAAGTGGAAAACATGGATCACAATGTGTTGTGTGTGCTAAAAAAACACATAAGATTCCCAAAAAGAGTGTTAGGTTAGTGTGTTCTTATATAGTAATAAATTCCTGTATGTACTATAGTGAACTACATGTTATTGAAAAAGTGGTCAATTCTGATTAATGCTCTGGGATAAGTATTTATATTCAAAGAAACAATATGTGAAGGAATACATGATATTAGGTGTCATTGAATAATTAATAGACTGTATTAGTTAAAATATTAGTTGATAGGTGTGAGATGGGAGTGAAATAGTGAACTGAATAAAAAATATATAAAAAAACATATGAGAATTGTAAAAATTGTGTAATAAAGTGACTAAAAATAATTAATAATGGTCAATATGGTGAAAAAGGTGTGCCATTAATGAAACTGGTGATCAAAAAGAGGAAGAATAAATCAACAGTGTAGTGATACAACAGTAAAAAAGTGAGGAGTGTGCACTAAAAGAAATCAAAGTGCTGATAAGTGCAATGACAACATTGCTGAATACCTGATAGCTATATAAAAGTTGTTAGAACACTGTGGCCTCTGGAATATGAGGCATCAGGTCCAGTGATTTAGATTGGATACAAATAGCTGAAGGCTCTAAATGGGGAAAAGCATACAGACTATTTAAAAACAGTGTTGTAAAAAATGTATATATAGCAACAGCAGTGCTCAGTCACCATCTATTGCCATACGTTCTTACCGAGTGATCAAAAGTGCATAGGCTCTGCTCATCAGGGATTAATTGAGAGGTCCACGGCTGCTGCACCTCTTATTTACCTTTGTTGCTTAATTGGTAACAATCCACAGGTGGCCGGCTCCCTAATACCCCCCTCCCAAAAGAGGAGGCGCCACCAGGCCGCTGGTTGCGGTCCTTCTGTGGCCACCTCAGCGTTTTGGAAGGCGAAAATGCCCCGGAATCCTCCGTGGCCTTCGACGCAATTCACGTGACCGTAAATGTGCCGTGCGCATGCGCGGCCGAGGCACTCCCCGCCTAGTGCAGGAGACCGTGCCGCGCACGCGCGCCACATCATTCCCCAGTCTGACGGCGAACACGGAATGCCGCCAGCAGGGCTAGAGCTCCCCATAGTGGCGGATGAAAAGACTGCGGGTGCTGCTTAATGGGGGGAGACATGAGGCAAACACATCCCCCCCACCCTGCCGGGAAGCCACCAGACCTAGGGGATACCCCGTAAGAGGCAAAGGGAGGGAAGGACCACAGCAATCCAGAATCTGGGAACAAAAAGAAAACATAAAAAATAAAAAATGAAAAAAATTATATAATAATATGTACAATACACTATCAATCTACTCAAAATTTGCACATTAATCTTTTAGTCAAAATTGTTATAATCATTACTTTGTTAATAGTATGGTGATTACTATGTTACTTTTATTGTTTTGAATTCATAATCATGAATTAGGTAAACACATTAATCATTGAAGGTACACTGTATAAAATCTAAATGGTAATTTAGGCATCGATAGGGAAATATACAGACTTTCCTAGAGTATGTTTACAAGGTATAGTAACCGGTATCGATTGCGCGTATCGGAAGGCATGAGTAAAACAACATATGTATGCATGTATTGTTAAACTGGGAGAAAATACAATTTCATATCCCAGTAATAAAAATACTATTATGAGAACCTGTACATCAACATAAACTCTAGCCAAACAGGAAGTGGTGATTACTGATGATATCCTAAGATAAGGAAGAATCTACATCTATCACATCTATATCCATGCCCCTCCGGTCGCGCAACCTTAACTGGTCTTTCCCGAACTATAACCCTTGAGAAATGGAACATATGAAATTGACTCATTGAGGCCTGGATATGTAGTGGCCCCAAGTTTATATATCCATTTTTGTTCGATTTGTAAAAGCCATTTATTCCAGTCACCGCCCCTCACCGGAATATGTATCCGGTCTAGGGCGGGGAAGGCAATTTTCAGCATTTTGTAATGGTGCTGAGTGACCACATGTCTTCCAAAGGGGAGATAGATATTCCCTATCTCCATGTTATAAACGAGCTTGGATGTTCTACACCAGAACCTTTGCCTCGTTTTGCCCACATAAAATGCGCCACACTCACAGGTCATTAGATAGACTACTGCTGGGATCTGGCAATTTACGAAATGTTTGGGTTTAAACACCTGACTGTTAGGAAGAGTGAAGACTTTTTCTTTTCTAATCCATTGACAATGGGCACAATGTCCACATGGAAATGTTCCATATGTTGACCAATGTTTTTTTCATGCTCTTTCGATATTCACTTTTTACCAGTTTGCCTTTTAAAGACGCAACTTTTTTGAAAGTGATGGAGGGAACTGGAGAAATAAAGTGTTTTACTATATCATTGTCCGTTAGAATAGACAGATGTTTCTCAATGATGTTACGGATTTGTTTATGTTGTCGCGAGAAGCGCATAATAATGCGCATAGGATCTGTTTGTTTCTTACTTTTCGTCTGAGGTCTGAACAGCAGAATTTCACGAGTTTGTGCGATAGTACGATTGTAGGCTTTACGTAAACAGGAACTGCTGTACCCTCTGTCCAGGAGGCAATTCTGGAGCTTGCCAGCTTCTATTTTGAATAATATGTTGTTGGAACAATTTCTCCGCAAACTGAGGTATTGTCCATATGGGATGGAATTTTTTAAGGGGCTTGGATGGAAGATCTCCGCATGTAATACGTATTACCTGCAGTGCTTTTTCTGTAACGTGTGCTAGTTAAACTTCCCTGTGTGTCACATTCAATCTTAACATCTAGGAAGGTCACGGATCTAGTGTCATGACTCATAGTAAATTTTAAATTAAAACTGTTTGTGTTTATATGATCAAAAAACTGAATTAAAAAGGTCCTCGAGTCCTTCCCAAATGACGAAGATGTCATCGATGTACCTGAGCCACGTGGTGACATGGCTCAGGTACAGATTGGCATAGGATGGGGCGCATCATGTCCCCATCGCTACGCCTTGCACCTAGAGGTAGTGGGAGCTGTCAAAACAAAAATGATTGTTTTTCAAAATGTGGTCAAGTCCACTTAGAATGAAATTATTACGGGCACTGTCATAGCGTGATCCCTGCTGCAATAAATTTTGGATAGCCAAGAGTCCTTTCCCATGTGGGATTGAACAATACAAGGCTTCCACATCTATTGTGACCAAGATAAAATTTCCTGAAAGTTTCAATGCATTTATCATCTGTAAGAAGTGAATCGTATCCTTTGTGAAGGAAGGTAGTGCTACTATAAATAGTTGAGGATAAACATCAATCACCCTACTCAGATTCTCCGAGATTCCACCATTCCCTGACACTATTGGTCGACATGTAGTTTGGGTCGGGTTTTTTTTTTTGCGGATTTTCGGAATACTGTAAAATGTGGGTGTCTTGGGGTGTTTAATCCGGATAAAGTCTTGAAGGTCCTTATTGATGATCCCATTTCTGTATGCATTGTCAATCAATTTGTAAAATACCTGTTTGGACTTTTCCAAATGTCTAATATGGATGGTTTTATACCATTCCCTGTTATCAAGTATGTTACGGCACATTGTCTTATACATATTGTTGTCCATCAGGACAACATTACCTCCTTTGTCCGATGGCTTCACTACAATTGAGTCATTCATGCATAGGGATTCAAGTGCCTTATTCTCTTTTACCGATAAATTCTATGGAATATTTGTGCTGCAGGATATTTAGCAACATCCTTCAGTGTTTGTCGCACGAAAGTAGCTACACTTGAATTTGTGTGCAAGGGTGGAAATTTGGTCGACTGTTTTTTAAAAAGGGTTACTGGATTAAGCTTGGACTTATTCACTTCTTCAAGTAACTTGTCCAGATCAAGTTGATCTATCAAGTCATCTGAATTGCTCTCTTGGAATAACAGGGTCAAGTCACGTAGCGCCTTGAATTCCTTCATGGTGTATTGGGACCAATCAGTAGTGTCTGTCTCATTAGGTATAGATTCATATCGACATTTCAAGAGTAGCTTTCGAGCAAAAAGATGTAGATCCGTGACCAATTCAAACAAATCAAAGTTTTGTTCAGGGCAGAAACTCAAGCCTTTAGATAAAAAGCGAGTTTCTACTTCTGTAATGGAATATCTAGACAAATTGATGACATTAAGAGGTTGTGTTATAGACAAATCACATGCGCGTCCATCCCTTTCAAAGTCTTGTTGGATTGTGGGGAGTTCATTCCCCGTATAGAGTTTAAAGTCTTCTGCGATACTGCACGTTCCTGTGAACTTAATGGTCAGTTCGCAGCAGTGGTGGCATCCGGTAGTGATGAATCGGATTCACCAGGAGCTGTGTAGGAGGATTCACATCCTCTTGCCGCCATCGGGAAGCACTGAGTGTAATCAGAATCAGTGTCTACAGTGCGTTTCTTCGGATCCTGTTGTAGAGAACCCCTATTGGTTATCATCCTCTTTTGGTGTCCACCCCTCTGTCATTGGTATTAAAATGGGAATGGGTAAAAGGTTTGTTGGATTGGGGGCAATCTCGAGCCTGTCCTTTCAAAAGCAATTTATTACTAGCCCATTTGTAGGCTTTACCCTCAGAGAAAGATGTCTTGTCCCTCCAAAATGTTGTTTCCTTATTCTGGAGAATATTTTTGTTGTAAACTGACAGGTGCTCCTTTATCTTGGTCTGTAGCTTTGAGTACAAAGCATGGCCCTTAAATTGGACCAGCTGTGTCTCCAAAGTGTTTATTTCCAAATCTAATTGGGCTATTTGTTTTGTATATTCTTTAATAAGTATAGTCATCATGGTTTCTGAGCAGCTCTGCAGATTGGTCTCCCATTCTTTTTTACACTCCTCACTAATTAGTTCCAAATTTGGAAAGATCTGAATCTGTAACCCATACGGGTTGATCTTTTCTTTTATATATATTGGTCAAAAGATTTAGTATGCCAATAGAGGGCAGATTTTTTCTCCAAGGTTCTACTAAATTTTTAAATGAGAGAAACAATCTGGGTCTCTACCTGGTCCCCTTACTCAAAGTCAGTCTCATAGCCCGACATTAAGTTAATCCATTCCTCACCTTGAAAGTCACTCATTTTGAGGTACAGAGATATATCAATAAAAATGCAAACTACAATATATAAAGCTGAGTCAATACGAGGTTACATAGCAAAAACTCAATACGTAATTCCCAAAGTTACAATTTTTAACAATGTACCAAAAGCTCATGTTTCAGCCCATATGTGTCATGGAAATGGGGGAGGGGTGTTTAACCACCCAAAAAGACAAAACTATAGCATGGCATGACACATATATAAGTCTGAGAGGCTGCGCACCCTGGATAGCAAATCTTGAAAAAAAGGAAAAATTCCTGGGGTTTTTAAAGCAGCAATTGAGAGTCAAAAAAAGAGATTTGTAAAAAAATAAGTACTTTTATTATCAAAAAACAATAGGACAATACTATACAAAGGTTAAAACATGAGCTCTGGTATACACTGTGTGAGACTATAGGATTGGGAAAAGGGGAAAAAAGGTTGACAATACCATATAGAATATATTTGATTTGATTGTAGCCGTATTAGTGCAATTGTGACAGAGAAAATTGAGTACTGTCCGTGATACTTTTTTTATTTGCACTAACATACAATTTTTCAGGACAAGCTTTCGGGGTATGTCCCCTTCTTCAAGGTCCAAGCAGTACTAGAATATAACATTCAAAATTTATAAAATTCTTAGCTTGCAATAATTGAATTATGGTTGTACTGTCCAATGTGTTTGCATCATGTCTCCCCCCATTAATCAGTTACCAACCGGCCCATAGCCAAATGACGGCTGCAGGGCGGTTGGATAACTCTGGGAGGGCTTACAGTGACGTCCTCCCAGAATCCTGCTCTCACGCACCCCCTGGGATGCTCACCCGAGAACATCCATGACCATCACGGATTGCGGCCGTTTACCATCTGTCAAATGACAGAACGATCACATTTAAACAAACCGGCGTCATGTCATGATGCCGGTTCCTCCCTCCCCTCTCTGTAGCGATCGGTACACAGAGGGGGAGGGATCGGATGGCAGCAGTGCTGTGGGCTGGATGTGTAGTGCCCACAGCGCTGCTCTGTGACAATTGCTGTCACATCCATGGATCCATCCATCCATGCTCAGACATCCCTCCATACTCAGCAATACCCTGCACTACTCTGCAATGCTGTGCAATACTCTGCAATAATCTGCAATGCTCTGCAATACCCTGCAATACTCTGCAATGCTTTGCAATACCCTGCAAAACCCTGCAATACACTGCAATGCTCTGCAATACCCTGCAATACCCTGCAATACCACGCGATACTCTGCAATACTCTGTAATACCCCGCAATACTCTGCAATACCCTGCAATACTCTGCAATACCCCGCAATACCCCGCTATACTCTGCAATACTCTGCAATACCCTGCAATATTCTGCAATATTCTGCAATACCCCGCAATACCCTGCAATACCCTGCAATACCCCACAATACTCTGCAATACCCTGCAATACTGTGCAATATTCTGCAATACTGTGCAATAAGTGCTCCAATCAGCCTGTGTATTGCAAATATTCCACAAAGCTTGTGCAATTTCCAAACATTAATAGATAATTCAAAACAAACATTCATGCGATTTAGTGTTGCATCCATGCATTTCAATGCTGCATCTATGCAATATGGTGTTAGTGCAATGTTCAAACAATAAAAAGTAAAAAAATACAAAAAACGCATCATATCGATTTGGTGTTGCATCCATTTGATTCTATGCAATTCAGTGCTGTGTTGCTGTGCAATGATCAAATTAACAGTACGATTTAGTGTTGCATCCATGCATTACAGTGCTGCATTTATGCAATATGGTGTTAGTGCAATGTTCAAACAATAAAAAATTAAAAAATACAAAAAACGCATCCATGCGATTTGGTGTTGCATCCATTTGATTCTATGAAATTCAGTGCTGTGTTGCTGTGCAATGATCAAATTAACAGTCCACAGATCTTCCACAATCCATTCGTGTGTTATTGTGAACACAAACTAAAGTGCTGTGTGCTCATACAAGTGCTCCCCCCCCAGGTGATAGCCCCTCACCTTAGGGCGTGTGACCTCGCAATTAAGCTTGGTCAGAATGCGCCTTAGAACCTCTATGGGTTCGATGTTATATGCAGGGTCCTGGATAGATTTGCACTGGTGCCTCTGTTCCTCACAGCAGTCCCGTTTGTACCTCAATATATCAACACAAAAAGGACTTCATGGTACAGTATGTACTAAATTTATTAAAATCATAAACAAATCCCGCAGTGGGTACTCACAGTAACAAGGCGCTTAAGACATGTAACCAGTAAAAAATTTTAAAGCATCGCTTATGGGGATTTTTAAGTAGCAAAGTTTGGCGCCATTCCACGAGCGTGTGCAATTTTGAAGGGTGACATGTTAGGTATCTATTTACTCTGCATAACTTCATCTTTCATATTATGCAAAAACATTGGGCTAACTTTACTGTTTTATTTTTTTTTAAAGCAAAAAACAGTTTTTTTCCAAAAAAGTGTTCGAAAAATTGCTGCGCAAATACCGTGCGAGATAAAAAGTTGCAACTTTATAATGTTTTGGGGTTCTATGTAATTTTCTAGCAAATAAATGATGATTTTTACATGTAGGAGAGAAATGTCAGAATTGGCCTGGGTGCTCCAGAACGCCTGAAGGTGCTCTGTGCATGTTGGGCCTCTGTATGTGGCCACGCTGTGTAAAAGTCTCACACATGTGGTATCGCCATCTTGCGCCGCTCCGATTAGAGTGGTTCCATTGCAGAGAATGGGACGCTACTTGTCAGGCGACTAGGTCACCTGACAAGTCGTCCCAGTGTGAACCGAGGCTTAGAGTCTCAAGAAATCAGAAATCAGTACTTCAGGTCAATTTTCAGATATTGGCACCATAGCTTTTGGACTCTATAACTTTACCAAATAATATACACCAATTTGGGTTATTTTTACCAATGATATGTAGCGGTATAAATTTTGGCCAAAATATATGAAGAAAAATTAGTAATTTGCAAAAATTTATAACAGAAACGAAGAAAAATGCATTTTTTTACAGAATTTTCTGCCTTTTTTCTTTTATAGCGCAAAAAATAAAGAACCCAGCGGTTATTAAATACCACCAAAAGAAAGCTCTATTTGTGTGAAAAAAAGGACAAAAATTTCATATAGGTACAGCGTTGCATGACTGAGTAATTGTCATTCAAAATGTGAGAGCACTGAAAGCTGAAAATTGGTCTGGTTATTAAGGGGGTTTAAGTGCCCACTGGTCAAGTGGTTAAGCAGCACCCGCAGTCTTTTCATCCGCCACTGTGGGAAATTCTAGCCCTGCCGGCGGCATTCCGTGTTCACTGTCGAACTGGGGAATGACGTGGTGCTATGCGGGGAGTGCCTCGGCCGCGCATGCGCACGGCACATTTTCGGTCACACGAATTGCGTCGGAGGTGACAGAGGATTCCGGGGCATTTTTGCCTTCCGGGACGCTGAGGTGGACACAGAAGGGCCGTCACCAGCGGCCTGGTGGTGCCTCCTCTTTTGGAAGGGGGGTATTAGGGAGCTGGCGACCTGTGGATTGTTACCAATTAAGCAACAAGGGTAAATAAAAGGTGCAGCAACTGTGGACTTCTCAGTTAATCCCTGATGAGCAGGGCCTTATCAGCACCTATTAGTAGGGATGAGCTTCGAGTTCGAGTCGAACTCATGTTCAACTCGAACATCGGCTTTCGCAAGTTCGGTGAACAGCGAACAATTTGGGGTGTTCGCGGCAAATTTGAATGCCGCAGAACACTCTTTAAAAGTCTATGGGAGAAATCAAAAGTGCTAATTTTAAAGGCTTATATTCATAGTATTGTCATAAAATGTTTGGGGACCTGGGTCCTGCCCCAGGGGACATGGATCAATGCAAAAAAAAGTTTTAAAAACTAACGTTTTTTCGGGAGCAGTGATTTTAATAATGCTTAAAGTGAAACAATAAAAGTGTAATATCCCTTTAAATTTCCTACCTGGGGGGTGTCTATAGTATGTCTGTAAAGGGGCACATGTTTCTTGTGTTTAGAACAGTCTGACAGCAAAATCACATTTCAAGGGAAAAAAGTCATTTATTGCTATTAATGCATTGCCGGTCCGACAATACACATAGAAGTTCATTGATAAAAACGGCATTGGAATTCCCCACAGGGGAACCAAGAACCAAAATTTAAAAAAAAATGACGTGGGGGGTCCCCTAAATTCCATACCAAGCCCTTCAGGTCTGGTATGGATATTAAGGGGAACCCCGGCCAAAATTTTTTTTAAAAAAATGACGTGGGGGGTCCACCTAAATTCCATACCAGGCCCTTCAGGTCTGGTATGGTTATTAAGGGGAACCCCGGCCAAAATAAAAAAAAATGGCGTGGGGTCCCCCTCAAAATCTATACCAGACCCTTCAGGTCTGGTATGGATTTTAAGGGGAACCCCGCGCCAAAATTTAAAAAAAAACGGCGTGGGGTCCCCCTAAAAATCCATACCAGACCCTTATCCGAGCACGCAACCTGGCAGGCAGCAGGAAAAGAGGGGGGGGACGAGAGAGCGCCCCCCCTCCTGAACCATACCAGGCCACATGCCCTCAACATTGGGAGGGTGCTTTGGGGTAGCCCCCAAAACACCTTGTCCCCATGTTGATGAGGACAAAGGCCTCATCCCTACAACCCTGGTCGGTGGTTGTGGGGGTCTGCGGGCGGAGGGCTTATCGGAATCTGGAAGCCCCCTTTAACAAGGGGACCCCCAGATCCCAGCCCTCCCCCCTGTGTGAAATGGTAAGGGGGTACAAAAGTACCCCTACCATTTCACTAAAAAACTGTCAAAAATGTTTAAAATGACAAGAGACAGTTTTTGACAATTCCTATTTAAATGCTTCTTCTTTCTTCTATCTCCCTTCGGTTTCTTCCTCCATCTTCTTCTTCTTCTGGCTCTTCTGGTTCTTCTGGTTCTTCCTTTGGTGTTCTCGTCCGGCATCTTCCTCCGCGGTGTCGGCGTCTTCTTCCCTTCTTCTCCTCGGGCCGCTCCGCATCCATGATGGGATGGCATGGAGGGAGGCTCCCGCTCTTCTCTTCATCTTCTTCTCTTCATCTTCTTCTCTTCATCTTCTTCTCCTCATCTTCTTCTCTTCATCTTCTTTTCGGGCCACTCCGCATCCATGATGGCATGGAGGGAGGCTCCCACTGTGTGACGCTTCTCCTCTTCTGACGGTTCTTAAATAACAGGGAGGCGGGGCCACCCAGTGACCCCACCCCCCTCTGACGCACGGTGACTTGATGGGACTTCCTTTATTTAAATGCTTCTTCTTTCTTCTATCTTCTATCTTTCTTCGGATTCTTCCTCCATCTTCTTCTTCTTCTGGTTCTTCTGGTTCTTCCTCCGGTGTTCTCGTCCAGCATCTTCCTCCGCGGCATCGGCATCTTCTTCCCTTCTTCTCATCGGGCCGCTCCGCATCCATGATGGCATGGAGGGTGGCTCCGGCTCTTCTCTTCATCTTCTTCTCTTCATCTTCTTTTCGGGCCGCTCCGCATCCATGATGGCATGGAGGGAGGCTCCCGCTGTGTGAC